>NW_006408963.1:775289-776114 GCF_000296735.1 Chrysochloris asiatica
GAGGCCAAGATGACCAAACTTCATCTCTCATACTTCGGACATATTGTCAGGAGGGAGCAGTCACTGGAGAAGGATATCATGTTTGGTAAGGTGGAGGGCCAGAGAAAAAGAGGAAAACCCCCAACGAGATGGATTGGCCAGGTGGCAGCATCGATGGACTCAAACGTAGCAACAGTAATGAGGTTGGCCCAGGATCGGGCAGTGTTACAATCCGCTGTGCGTAAAGTCGCTATGAGTAGGTACGGACTCCATGGCACCTAACAACAACAACATAGACATGGACCTCACCATCTGTAGGAAGAAATGGTAGGAAAGCTCCATATCATCAGTCCATTGTAGTCTATTGCATCTCGAACTCTACTTGACTTCCACACCATTTAGTAGTTTCTGTAACCACACTATTCTCTTTGTAGTTGACTTCATTATAAACTGATATCTCTGGAGTGATAAGAATTGAAATGACTTGGAATCAATTAGTCCGATTGACTAATGGGACATGTGAACATCAGTCTCCACGACTCTAGATGGTACCCAGCTACTATTCCCAACTGCTCTGAAAGGGATACAGTGGGAGAAAATGTGGAACAAAACTCTAAATTATTTAATAAAAAAAGATAAAAGGATGGAGTTTACTTGTGAGAAAGAGACTGGAGAAACCTAAGACTATGGTCTTCAACCACTCTGTAGGTCTGGAAAGAATTCATCCTTGTAGCCCAATTTTCAGCCAAGTAGTAGGTAGGTTTATAGGGGAAGACACCAACACTAGTAAGGTATGCTCACCATGGAATGGCCAATCACTGAAAAGTCAAAGGGCACCATTTTCCT
>NW_006408963.1:776889-804082 GCF_000296735.1 Chrysochloris asiatica
GATTTTCTTCTTGCCTTTCGTTTTAGAAAGTTTGGTTACAATATGACTTTATGAGTGGTTTTCTTTTGGGGTCTATCCTGTTTGGGGTTCATCCAGCTTCTTGAAGGTAAGTTATCTCCTTACCTTTCATGATAGGGAAGTTTTCTTCCAGCAACGCTGTGACAATTTTCACTGTGCTTTTTAATGTCTCTTTCTGTTCTGGAATTCAGACACCTGTAAATTATTCCTCTTCATGATGTCCCGCATAAATCTCAGGCTTTCTTCTGATTCTTTCACTCTTTCTTCAGATTGTTCTTCTAGCTTACTGATACTGAGAGATTTATCTCCAAGGTCACTAATTTGGTCTTCCATTGATTCAAATCTACACCTTTGCCCTTTCATTGTATTGTCTATTTCTGAGCTCTTAGTATTAATCTGTTCTATTTGTAGGTTTTGTATTGTTTCAAATTTTGCATTTATTTTATCTATTTGTTCTTGTGATGGTTTGCTGAATTCTTCTAATTTGTTTTTTTTTCCTGTGTCCTCCTTGCTTTCCTCCATCTTTCTTTTTCATTCTTTCTCAGGTAGTTCCATTACCTTTTCATCCTGAGAATGTTTTCTGGCTCTGCATCCTGATCATTTTTGTTTGAGCCATTATTTCTTGTTTCTTTATGTCAGCTAAAATCTTCTGTTGTCTCTGAAACATTGTGGTGTCATTGCATTTATATTTAATTGATGATCACATGTTGCTGTGTTCTTGGCTCTCTCTCACCAACTATCTTCTTTTGGATGTTATCAGAGAATGGAAATGTGTGCAGTGTTTTCTTTTGCTGTTTGTGAAGCTCGGTTTGTGGTGGGTTTGGCTGGTGGTGGTTTGATGTCTATCGTTGATCAGGTGGTATAGGAGCTGGTATTGGCTCTTGTCCAGTCGGTGGCACTGGAGAGGGTACGGTTGTGGTTGCTGTCTCCTGTCCATGGGGAAAGAGGAAAAAAAAACACACACATGAAAGGAAAGTAGAACAAACAAACAAGAAAGAACAGAAAAAAACAGAATATAATAGAGGAGAAAAAGAAGCAAAAATGGGCAGCAACAAGAAAAAAAATAACAAAAAAGAGAAAAGAGGGACATGAAAATAGAGCTGTACAAAAGGAAAATAAGAGAGAAATAAAAGAACGATTTAAAAAGAGAGAGAGACAGGAAAGATGAAAAGAGAAAGAAACTAGTACAGAAAAATCAAGAGACAAAAAGAGGCTTTCCAGCAAGATGTCAGATTAGGCAGATACACTACAAAGACCTTCTCTAACAAAGATGAGAGAGACCAAATAAAGCAGACCCAGATGAAAATTCTGGAACCCTGACCTTCAGAGCAAAGGTTAGAGAAGTGAATGGAGGGGCTTACTGCAAGGAGAAGTTGAGCCGGGACAGCTAGAGAGGGAGACTGACTGGTCAGATACAGGACAACCATCTTGTGAGTAGCTTCGGCGACAGAAGGTGGCTTGGCAGAGCAGATTCACACGGGTGATAGAAAAGGTGTGATGCCTTCTTTTCCCTCATGCTGCCTTGGTGACCAGAGGTATGGCCAGCTCCCATCCTCATTCATTCCCAGCCAGATCCTGCTCTCTAGGAGTTTGGAGCCACGTGGTTGCGGTGGGGGGGGCAGAGGGACAGAGGGGGAGAGTGCACCACTTTGGTGCCTGGATTCAGGTGGACTCAGCTCCAGAACCACAGGACCTGCAGAGCCACCAGACCAGCATTAGCCTAACAGAAACCCTCACGACCAGCCACCCTGCCCCCAGCTGCCCTGTGGTCCTAGCAGGGGCCACCACAAACTATTTCCAGATGGAGAGCCCTGAGCATAGATAACACCTAAACCTGTAGGAGCTGGTCACCCTCTCTGCCCTCCCTGCAACCACGGAACTGGCAGGAACTCTCCAGTTCTTCTCCTTTCTGGGTCCAACAGTTGCTCTGGTTTTGAAGTTTGGGGTTTCATTTTCTTCCTTTTGTTGATTGGTTGTTTTTGTTTGTTTATTCTTTCTTCTCATTCTCTTCTCTTTCCATTGCCTTGAAATTTACCCTTTCTGTCTCTGCTTTTGCTTTTCCTTCTTTTCTTCTTTTTCTCATTTTCCATCTTCTTTTTTTTTTCATTTTGATTTTTCTTTATTACTCTTTCCTCTGGTTTTTCTAAGTGTTTATAAATTTCTTCCTTTTATATTTTGTATTTCATATTCCATTTTCTTGTCACTCTTTTTTTATATTGTTTTATTATCCTGTGTGTGTGTGTTTGGGGGGAGGAGGTGTTCTCCTCTTTCCCACCCATCAGGAGGCAACAACTGTGCCCATACAGCTCTGCCACAAACTTACCCTCTGTTGCTCTACCCGCAGTGCAAGAGCCAACATGAGTCCAATACCACCTGATCAACGATTAGGGTCAGTTTGGCAACAACAGCCAAACCCACCCTAAACTGACCTGCACGAATGGTGTGTGGAGAACGGTGCGCACACTTCCAGTCTCTAACTACTTCCACAGAAGTAGTTGGTGAGAGCCTAAGAAAACATCATCATACACTCATCAATAAAATACAAATACAAAAACCCCACACTGCTCCGGAGACAGCAGACAATTATAGCTCGCACGAAGAAACAATAGAGAATGGCTCAAATTAATGACTAAGACACAGAGCCAGAAAACATTTCTGAGGAAGAAAAGGTTTCATAACTAACTGAAAAAGAATTCCAAAGAATGTATTTAAGTACCTTCAGTTGATTGACAGAAAGATCAAGGAAAGCAAGGAGAACACATTAAAATATGTATATATAATTCAGGAAAACACTAAAAGAACAAATAGACAAAATAAATGCAAATTTTGAAACAATACAAAACCTGCAATTAGAAATCCATAATATTACTGCTAAGATTTCAGAAACGGACAACACACTGAAAGGGAATGGAGTAGACATGAATCAATGGAATCCTGAATAAGTGACCTTGAAGATAAATTTGTCAATAGTAGTATGTTAGAACAATCAGAAAAAAGAATGAAAGAAAGAATCTGAAGAAAGCCTAAGAGCTGTGTAAGACACTAAGAAGAGGAACAAATTATGGGTGGTCAGAAATCCAGAACAGGAGCAGACAATAGAAAGCACAAAGAAAAATTTCCAAGAGTTGTTGGAAGAAAAATTTCCTAACATCATGAAAGACGAGAAGATAAGCATACAAGAAGCTGAATGAACCCCAAGCAGGATAGATCCCAATAGAAAAATCACCAACACATATCATATTCAAATTTTCCAAAATCAAAGACAAGGAAAGAATCTTGAGAGCAGCTTAGGAAAAATAAAACATTACCTACAAAGAAGAACCAATAAGAATAAGCTTTGATTTCTCAGCAGAAACTTCTCAGCAGGCAAGAATACAATAGAATACTATACAAAACTCTGAAAGAAAAAGATTGCCAACCAAGAATCATATACCCAGGATGTGGAGAGACTGGGACCCTCCTATATTGTTGGTGGGATTGCAAAATGGTCCAACCACTCTGTAAAGCAATATGGTGCTTCCTCAGAAGGTTGGAAATAGAAACACCTTATGATCCAGCAATTCCTCTACTTGGTATTTACCCACAAGAAATATGAGCCATAACACGAGTAGATATATGCACACCAATGTTAATAGCAGCACTGTTTACAATAGCAAAAAGATGGAGTCAGCCTAATTGCTCATCAATAGAAGAATGGCTAAACAAATTGCAGTACATACACACAATGGAATACTATGTATGCTACCTTGAAGAACAACAAGGAAGCTGCAAGCCAACGCATAACATGGATGAACCTTGAAAACATTATGCTGAGTGAAATTAGTCAGTCACAAAAGGAGAAATACTGCATAGGACCATTATCGTAAAAGACTAAGAAAAAGAACCCACCCTAAAAGGGGAAAAAATTATATATATATTTGTTGATCACCAGGATGTATGGGATGAGAGGAGAGGAGGAAGGGAGGGGAAGATAGAGCACAGCATAGAGAATAGACACAAGATAGCTTGGGTGCTAGGGAGGGCAGTGAGGGGAACAACACACAGGAAGGGGGAGGGGACTGGAAGAACAAGGCTGATGGGAGAACAGTTAGGCAGGTTCCCATGGGCTAAGTGGGACAGAGGTAAATGATGTATGCACAACCTTGGAACAACAGGACTCCTGGATACAGGGATTGAGGCATGGTTTGAAGGGGTAAATGAGGGGGAAAATATTAAGATGCTTGGCTGTCTTTTGAATCTTGGTTTCCCTTGCCTACCATTGTGAAATAGACGCTTGAGGTGGGGAGAAAGGAATAGCCAGAATCATCACTACAGAAAGCTTGTAAGTCCATCTTCAGCCTATAACTGATTGGAATACCTAAAAGGGGGCTAGAAGTTGCCCAGTGAAAGAGGCTTCCTGTGGAGCCTTTACATTGCATAAGACCATAGGTGGAATCCAGAACCCCATCCGGAATCATCTGAGGTAGGAAATTTCCACTTGAAAGGACGAGTACACCAGCCTGGAGCAGCCAGAAGAACAAAAGAGACTTTATGAAAGAAAGACCGGCAGGAAAATTCCAAAACAATAACGGCAAGAACACGTAAGCTGTTCACCCGGAAGCCATCAAGGCACGTGGTCGGGACCCCTCAGAGCAAACTCCCTTCCAAGACTGAGACTCAAGGGGAATACACGAGCAGGCAGGTGGGCTGGGCTGGTGACCACGTTGATCACCAATAAAGGGAAGAGGGAGAAAAAACAGCAGTGAAGCTGCGAGCTAAGTCCGACCACATTCAATAGACCCCTGTGAACCCAGGTGGAGACCTGGATGGCCAGCAGTACAGCAAGACCTGGGGACTCCTAGGCCCAGAGGCAGTGACATGGCCACAGAGGCCTAGAGTGGAGAGTGAAGCGTCCAGCTGCTATGAATGAAGTGAGGGGAGATGCACAAGAACACCCATACTTGCAGATAGTATCCACTTGACCTGGCGATGGCTGGATGATCAGAACTCAACTAGAAGAAGAAAGAACAGGCTGTGGGGGGAAGAGGGGGGGAGTAACCTGCGACAATTTGATGAATTTTACTTATATTTATGGATGTAATAATAGTTCAAAAAAGGGAACAAATCTTTACAACAAGGATCACTTTCACCCCCTCGGTACGCAAGGTTGACAGGGATGGGCAACTTGGACATTGGCTACCCAAAATGGGGGTGCCTATAAAGGCAAGAAGTCACTGGCTTACAAGCTTTCAAGAGGGAGCCTAGCTCCAGATGGGGCAGGGGAAGGTCGAATCTCCACTGAATGAATTCCAATCGGTTGGAACCGGGCTGGCGAAAGGAAATGGGGATAAGACTCTTGTGGTACAATAGTGAATAATTGCCCTCAGGGCTGACTGTGAGGGTCGGAAATATAGAGGTAGATGTTTTTGGACAAAAAGTGGGGAGTGATTTATTTTGCAGCCCAGGAGCAGAGGTCCCTGGGACCATCAAGTGAGAAGAGCAGAGAGCGGGACCCGACCCAGAGAGGCAGAGACACCAGGGATGGAGACAGAGACGATGATGTGGACAGATGGAGCGGCTGGGAATGTTGAACTCAGGGAGGGAGAGGGCCTGTGTGGCGTACCCTTTGGTTATTTGATGATGTTTGGAGGGCATTTTAATCATTCCAATGAAACAAAATATGATAGGATGAATGTAAAATTGATATTCTTCCATGTAAACCTCACAATAAAAACTTTTTTTAAAAAAAGAATCATATACCCAGCAAAGCTGTCCCTCAAATACGATGGTGACATTAAGACACTTTCATATAAACAGAAATTAAAAGAATTTGTAATAACCAGACCAACTTTACCAAAAGTGCTAAAGGGTGTTCTTTGGACTGAGAATTAACAACAGCAGACAACAACCTCAGATTCACACCCACGACAACACCGCTCAGAACTCAATCCAGAGACAGAAGTATTTAAAGTACAACAAACCCGCAAGACTGAAAATAGGGAAGCAGAGATCTCAATGTATAATAAAGTCAACTACAAAGCAAAAAGAGGGAATACTGTAGATACAGAACTTCCAAATGGCAAGGAAGTCCAGTAGATACCAGGATAAAGCAGACTGTTTTAAATAGAGGGAGAAATTAATAAATTATAGTGTAATCTCAAAGAAAAATTAATGCACTCTCACATCAAAATAAAAAAGAGGGGAATCAGAAAGATTTGATAAACGTTAATATAATAGAAATGAACATGAAAAGAAAACCCGCAAACAAAATGAACCCAGAACAAAAAAATATGTGGAACAAACAATTCTGCAGCACCATAAACACAGAGAGAGAGAGAGAGAGAAATGACAGCAATCAGTTTATACCTGTTGATAATGACACTGAATGTAAATGGATTAAGTGTACCAGTCAAGAGACAGAGAGCAAAATGGAGAAGAAAACAGGATCCTTCAACATGCTGTCTACAAGCAACACATAAAAAAGATGGAGACAGCCTAAATGCCCATCAACAGAAGAATAGCTAAATAAACTTTGGTACACCACAATGGAATACTACAAAACATTTAAGAATAAAGATGAATCTGTGAAATACCTCACAACATGAATGAACCTGGAGGACATTATGCCAAGTGAAATTAGTCAGTCACAAAAGGACAAATACCGTATGTGACCAATGTTATAAAAAGTTAACAGAAGGTTGTTTTAATAAAAGAAACAATATATAATGGTTACAGGGGCTGCGGGGGCAAATTATTCACAGGCTAGAGGGTAGACACATATTAACATGGATGACAGGGCAGGCAATATACCAGTGGAAGATTAGCAGAGGAAAGATGAAGGTCAGGGAGACAGGGAAGAGTGCAGGAGTTAACGTGAATAGAGGTAAATGCTGCAAACTGTTGGTACATGAAGAGGATTTCAATCATTGTTCTGAAGCAATGATTTGTTGAATGTAAACTGATGATTTGCTCTGTAAACCTTCACTCAATTCACAATAAAAAGTCCAGCTTTGCCTGCTGTGCCGGGGCACAGAAAGAAAGGCCCTCTGGGCTGGCCGGGACTTCAGCCTCAGGTATCCAGAAATGGCAGCTGCAAGCAGGATGGAGGAGGGTTCCTAGGATGGTTTTCAAAGTACTGAGGATGACCCCCTTCTGGATACCCACCTTCTCCCACATTACTCACTGTGTGCTCACTTTAGACCCAGATCTCATCCTCTTCTCTTGTTGTTAATACACGTGGTGCTTGTTACCCTAATCTATATGAGGACAAGTGTCCAGAAAATACATGAACTCATTGGAAGTTCAGACAGTTGTAATCCTTGGAAAAGTTATTTTGTGGATTCTGCATATAGTTCTTGAGTGCTACATCCTGTATCACCACGGCAAAGTAAGGAATGGAGGCTAGAACATGATCCACCGATCCACCAGGCATCTTCAAAGACTTGCACTGATGGCAGGCTCCATGGACAATACAGCATTTCTCCTCACATGGAGCACTGAGCATTCCTTTCCCCAGCCCAGTAAATTGTATCTTGACTGCATTTTGACCATCCTGGTCCCGGAACTGAGTTATTCCCTGACATGTCTGCTCATTTACACAGTGAAAATTAAAAAATTTAACAACTCTAAACCAAGACCTGATGTATTTGAAGAAGAAAAAATCTAAGCCCATCCCAGCAAGAATAGCTCAGAGACTAGCCTAGAAGAAATTGTTGAAAAGCGAGGAGGCATCATAGTATCGCTGAAGTGACACAATGCACTGTTGGCTTCACCTCCTCCAACCTGTGCTCTCAGTCAAATAGAATGTGAGATGCCCTAAGTCACCACAACAGTTGCAAGAATCCAGAGAAATTTAAGTCTGACTGATTACCTGACAAGCTGCCATATGGAATTGCAGTTTTTGTTGAATAACATTTTGCAGTTGATGCTGGAAACCTGAATTAGATTGCCACCTATATGGTTGTTTATTGTGTAGAACTTGTGAATCTTTTAATGGTACTTTATAGAAACCTTGTTAACTTGAAGAGGATATTTGCTTTGCACATTTTGAAATGATTTAACTTCTTAGTTCGTCCTAGGACCAGAAATACATTTTCAACATCTCCATGGCCAACACTTCAACACCCAATGAAGAAGAAAGAAGAGGAAAAAGAAAAGAGTAACCTGCTACAATTTGATGAACTTGACCTATATTTATGGATGTAGTAGCTCAAAAAAGGGAACAAATCTTTACAGCGAGGATCACTTCCACCCCTTTGGTACACAGGGTTGACAGGGATGGGTAACTTAGACACTGGCTATCCAAAATGGGGGCACCTATAAAGGGAAGCTCTGGTAGCATAGTAGTTATGAATCGAGCTGCGAACCTTAAGGTCAGCAGTTCGAAACCACCAGCCGCTTCACAGGAGAAAGATGAGGCTTTCTACTCCTGTCAAGATTTACAGCCTTGGAAACCCTGCACAGGGTTGCTATGGGTCGGAATTGACTCCAGGGCACTTAACAACAACAATAAAGGCAAGAAGTGACTGGCTTACAAGCTTTCAAGAGGGAACCTAGTTCCAGTGGGGGCAGGGGTAGGTAGAACCTCAATTGAATGATTTCCAATCTGTTGGGACCGGGCTGGCGAAAGGAAATGGGGATAAGACTCTTATGGTACAATAGTGAATAATTGCCATCAGGACTGACTGTGAGGCTAGGAAATATAGAGGTAGATGGTTTTGGACAAAAGGTGGGGAGTGATTGATTTTGCAGCCCAGGAGCAGAGGTCCCTGGGACCATCAAGTGAGAAGAACAGAGAGCAGGATCCTATCCAGAGAGGCAGTGACACCAGGGATGGAGACAGAGACAATGACGTGGACAGATGGAGCGGCTGCGAAACACTGGACTCAGGGAGGGAGAAAGGCCGTGTGCTGGCGGCCAGGGGGCAGGCCTGTGTGGCGTACCCTTTGGTTATTTGATGATGCATGGAGGGGATTGTAATCATTCCAATGAAACAAAATACGATAGGATGAGTGTAAATCTCCATGTAAACCTCATAATAAAATCCTATTTAAAAAAAAAAAGGAGAAGAGGGTGAAAATGAGAAACAGAAAGAAAAACAAAAGCCAAGATAAAAAGGGTAGGGGAAAATCAAGGGAAGGGGAAAAGAGGAGGAAGGAGAAGAAAGAATAGCTTCCCCCCCAAAAAAAAAACACAAAACAATAAAAAAGGAAAAATAAACAAAAGCCAGTGCAGTTGTTGGACCCAGAGAGGAGAAAACTCTGGGGGGCTCCTGCCAGTCAAGGAACTCACAGTCTGGATGCAGTTCCTATAGACCTAGGTGTTGTCTGTGTTCAGGGCCCCCAATCTGGAAGTAGTACACGGAGGCCCTTCAGGTTGCTAGTTTCAGTGTCTGTCCTAACCAGAGGGTAGCTAGGGGCTGGGTGTCTGATTAGGAAGGCTCCTGTTAGTCTAATTCTGGCTCTATGGGGTCTATAGATCTGGAGCAGAGCCCGCCTGAATCCAGGTACCAAGGCGGCCTCAGGTACTGCCTCAGACCGACTCACACCACGTGGCTCGGAAACACCCGAAGAGCGGGGTCTGCACTGGAGGGAGATGAGGGTGGGGGCCAGTCTCACCTCTGTTATCCAGGGTTATCACATCTTTTCTGTTGCCCTGTGAATCTGCGCCATCAGGCTGCCGTCTCTCTGTCTCTCCAAAGCTGCTCGCAGTGTTCAAGATGGCCCGCCACGTCTGACCAAGCAGCTCCTTCACCGGTCAGTCTCCCTTCGCCTTTTACTAGGAAGCTTGGTCTTTTCACCGCCCCACTGCCCTAACCTTTCCTCTGAAGCTTAGGGTCCCAGGATTGTCCTCTGTGTCTGTTTCATTTGGTCTCCCATTTCTTTGTTGTAGAGGATCTATATAGCATGCCTCCCTAATCGGCTATCTTGCCGGAACTCCCCCGCACCATTATGTTTTGGAGTGATTTGTTACACAGCAAAGGAGCTCTGGTAGTGTAGCGGTTACAAATCGGGGCTGTGAACCTCAAGGTCAGCAGTTTGAAACTACCAGCTCTTCCACGGGAGAAAGATGAAGCTTTCTGCTCCCATAAAGATTTACAGCCTCGGAAACCCTGTACAAGGTCACTATGAGTTGGAATCGACTCTACGGCACATAACAACAACAACAATAGATAACTAATACATCTGTCCTCTTAGAATAAGCACTGGACTGTTAACTGCAAGGTCAGTGGCTCAAATCCACCAGGTGCTCCTCAGAAACAGGGTTACTATGAATTGGACAGACTCAATGGCATTTCACAACAAAATGTTCCAACTCATCACCACTCCCAACTTCTACACTCTTGTGCCATGTCTTAATTCTAGACTGGCTCTTATTTTCCTACAAATGAAGGGTTATTTTCATTGTTTTGTATAATCAATATTTATCTAGATTGGCCTACATATTTGCCATTGTGTTTGCTTCCGTTCCTTCTTCTGGACTAAATTGCCTTTTGCCTGAAGATCCTTTAGTGAAGGTCACATGGTGATAGACTCGGTTTGGGTTTGGGTTTTGTTTTTTGGTCTAAAATCAGATTTTTCAAACATTTGGTCTAAAAATATCTTTATTCAGTCCTTAATCTTGAAAGATAGTTCTGCTGAGTAGAGAATTATCTATTGACGTTGTTGCTGTTGAGAAAGAAAGCAGCAGTCTAATTCATCATTGTTAACTGCTTTCTTTTTTCCTTTAGTGTAGTGTTGTTGTTAAGTGCCATCAAGTAAGTATAGGGGTTCCAACGAGTGGAGAGTGGGCTTGAACTGCCAATCTTATGGTTAACAGCTCAGTGCTTATACTACAGCACCACACCAAGACCCTAAATTGTTGCCCTAGGTATGGATTGATTTTTGTGGACTTCCTGGATCTGAGAACGAATGTCTTTCAATAATTATAAGAATACTTGAGTATTACAGATTGAATGCTACAGTAATCTCCCATATCCGTCTGGAATGTTAATTAGATGTCTGTTAGACCGTCTCACTCTAGCTTTTATGTTTCTTAATCTCAGCTTATTTTTCATCCATCTCTTTAAACTGCATTAGCATCATTTGTTTAGATACAGCTTCCAATTCACAATTTTCTCTTCAGTTGCTATGTATACCATTTAGTCTGCATACTGAGGTGCTTGCTTTGTATTTTAATTTTCTAGACATGTTTCTGTTCTTTTCAGATCTATTTATTCCTTCATTGGATTTTCAAACTTCCTTTTATTTCTTTAAATATTTTAGATATAATTCTCTTGTAAGGTGTCTAATCATTCTAACATCTGAAATGCGTATGGCAAATTTATCATTTCTGTTGTTGAACTCATTCGCTTTCATGCTACCTTGTTTCCTTTTGTTTTTTGGTGGTTGTTGACTGTCAGCTGTTCACTTTTCTTAATGAGAAAACTTTAAATATGAGAATTATTTCAAGCCTGACTTGAGGTTGAGTTCCTCAAGAGAAGACTTCTGTTTGAGGCACTCCCAATCTGGAACCAGTCTAAATTAAATTCTTCACTTGAAATTCTTCAAACCATACAAGGAGGATGTATTTGGACCAAAAACCCATGTGAAGACTGACTTGAAGTTTTCAGTTATAAAATTATTCTACCCCCTTCCTCATGTCAGAGTCAAGTCCCTCTGATGACTTCTGCTGTGAGGCAGGGTTCATTTCTCATCTACCTAGACACGGTGGGTGTGACCTTTGGGGTTCCATTCTTATGCATGGGAATACTCTTAGATTCCACAGCTTAGATAAACCCTGAGCTTTACCAAACCTTCCCATGCAGGAGTACTGGTGTGGCACTGGAAAGTAAGCACTGGACCACAAGGTAGCTTTGAGGGAGGCGTGTGTGAACTCCCAAACTTGCAGCTAGTACCCATTTGACCTCGCTTGGATGACCAGAACTCAACTAGATGAAAATAAAGATGCTTGGTACTGTGAGCAAGTATCAATTGCTACAATATGGTGAACTGAACTTTGCTGGTGGATGCAGTTGTTCAAAATTTCAACCGGAATGAAAGGATTCTTCATATCAATGAACAAGCTTGTCTCCTCAGGGCACTGGGTTGATAGGGACAAGTAATCTAGACATTGGGTATCAAAAATGGGAGGCTACAAAGGCATAAAGTGACTGGCTTACAAGCTTTCATGAGTGTGCTTTGTTTCGGAACGATGGAGGTAAGGTAGAATCCCCATTCAATAGTTTCCCTCTTCTCCAGATGGATCTGGTGAAAGGGGATGCGAGATGATGCTGACGGATCTTATGATTCCATTGTGAGTAACTGTTAGCAGGATTAATTGTGTAACTAGATGTGTAACTAAAATGGGGGAGGAGTTCATCTTTCATGTCAGGAACAGATGATCCCATGACCATCAAAAAGGAAGAGCATGAGTGGAGCATGAGATCCTAGGTAGAAAAGTGGCGACAGCAGAGACAGTGGCAGAAGCAATGACGTAGAGAGACAGAGCAGCTGTGTGCCTGTGGGCAAGAGGCTGGCTTGCAGAATATACCTTGAGGACATTTAAAGAATATATATCTTTTTGTTTTGTATGTGCACATCAAATGTTTTTGCTTTGTTCATTTATAAGATCTACCATGTGAAAGAGAAGCCACAGGGAGGAAGTGTGCTCCTGTTGTTGCAGGAAGGGGAGTGTCATCATGGAGATGAAACAAAGTGTAGAATGTGTGGAATGTAAACATGATGATCTTGGCTGTTAACCATCACTCAATTCACAATAAAAAGATTATATATATATTTGAACTGCAAGGTCAACGGTTCAAACCCACCGGTCACTTCTTGGAAACCCTATACAGAACCGCTATGAGTCAGACCCAACGTGAGTGCACTTAATAATCACAGCAGTAACCCTATGCAGACCCCCGAAGGGAAAGCTCAATGCATTTGGAGGCAGCAGAAACCTTAGGGCTAAAGGCCTGTTGGGCTCTCATACCTCCCAGGGTTTGTTTTTCATTTTTGTTGTTGTCAACTTAAGTAGTGTTGACTATGACCCGGGCACTGTTCTGAACACTTAGCAAATATTAGCTTACTTATTCCTTATAGTAGCTATAGAAGGTTGTTGTTGTTGTGTGCCACTGAGTCCATTCCAACTCATAGCTATTTGTATAGGGTTTCTGAAGCTACAAATCTCTATGGGAGCAGAAAGTCTCATCTTTCTTCCATGGAGCAGCTGGTGGATTCAATCACCATTTTTTCAGTGGCATGTGTTTATGCAGCTAGTCAAAGGTGGGACCCGGATTCCGATGCGGCAGTCTCACTCAAGAGCCTCTGTGACTGACCTCTGTCCTGCTCAAGCAGGTGTCGCTGCATTGGGAACTCAGGTTGCTGTTGATTTTGTCCTAGCTCAGCGACACAGCTAAGAGGATGGCTTGATAAATATCTACGTTAGCCATCATTTCCGTTTATGTGTGTATGAAGCAAGTAGTTTAGCTCTCAAACTTACTATCCTGCCTGAAAACTAGAAGGAGGGTCATGTAACCCTGGTCACCATTATGTACACCTAGATTTCCCATATGAACCTCTGCGCTGACAGAAGTCACCAACTTGTTGTCATTGTCACCTTTGATCACTGCACATAGTGCATGCTCTATGGAGGACCACCCTCCGAGGCCTGGTTCCCAGAAGAACAAATTCAACTCATTCTATGAATGTTGGCTAGGACCTAAAGACGTTGAACTCTGAAGCCCTTCAAGAGTCAGGACTCCCTTTCTCTCTGTTCAATGCTGCTTCCAGATGCCTAGTCTCATTTGACTTTGCCCTCCGCTGCTATTCCTTGGGCTAGCTTTCAGTCTCATTCATCAGTGGCTTACAATTTTCCCCTCTACCACCCTTTGTTTCTTGACATTCTTATCTCCAAAGATCTTCCCGGCCTCTGCTCGGTCTTGCACAGTGGTTGATGACAGTGAGAGGCTAAATTCTAACATTGATTTTGCTAAATTGCAAAAGCCAACATTCTGGGCACAGCCACCAATCTGTTCTTTCTAGCACTTCAACTTCCTGTCCCCTCCCGTGCCTGAATGGGAGCTCACCAGCTTCCCAGCCCTTTGACCTTTGAGGCCAGCTCTCACTTGTCCTTTCCCTCTTCCATATCCCACCGAAGCCACGTAGTGTACTTCTCTGACTTGTTCACGTTTCTCTGTCAAGGCAGGATTCATGTGGGAATGAGGAAGACAGTACTCTCACACATGTGGGCAGGAACCCAGGAATAGTCATGCACCTGAACTTCATGGATCCTAACCCAGAAGGCAATAATACATAGCCACAGAGGACTAGAGTGGAGAGTGAAGCGTCCAGCTGATTAGAAGAGAGGACATATGCACAAGAACACCCACACTTGCAGATAATACCCACTTGACCTGGCTTCAATGACTGGATGATCAGAGCTCAACCAGAAGAAAAAAGAAGAGGAAAAAAAGTATTCTGATACAATTTGATGAACTTGACCTACACCTGTGGAAGCAGTAGCTCAAAAGAGGGGACAAATCCTTACAGCAAGGATCATTCCCACCCCTTCCACACACAGAGTAGACAGGGATGGGCAACTTGGACATTGGCTTCCCAAAATGGGGGTGGGTGGGGAGGTGGGTTACAAAGGCAAGAAGTGACTGGCTTACAAGCTTTCAAGAGGGAACCTAGATCCAGAGGGACTGGAGGAAGGTAGAATCTCCACTGAGTAGTATCCAATCTGTCTAGGCGGGGCTGATGAAATGAAATGTGGATAGGTCTCTTGTGATACAATAGTGAATAATTGTTATCAGGACTGATTGTGAGGGTTGGAAATGTAAAGGTAGAAGTTTTATAGCAAGGAGGGGAGTGATTAACTTTCCAGTCTAAGAGCGGAGGTCCCTAGGACCATCAACAGAGAAGAACGGAGAGCAGGACCCTACCCAAAAGAAGCAGTGATGCCTGAGATGATGACGTGGAGCAATGGAGCAGCTGGGGACTTGAGATCCAGAGAGGGAAAGGGACTGTGTGCTGAAGATCCAGGGGGTGTTGGGGGCAGGCTTGCAGGGTATACCCTTTGGTTGGTTGATGATGCATGGAGGGGATTGTAACCATGACAATGAGACGATATATGATAGAATGAATGTAAAACTAATGTTCTCCCATGTAAACTATCACATAATTCACAATAAAACATTTAAGGAAAAAAAAGAAGATAATAAAGCAGCTCTGGACATAAACAAACAACCCGTTGCTGACAAGTCCATTTAGATTCATAACATCCCATAGGACAGAGTAGGACCACCCCGTAAGAACCAGATAATATCTTATCCACACCCCTTGCCTCCCAGGCCTGAGCTACTGGAATTTTCTTTCCCCCTCACTATTGTGGCAACTCAGCTCCTACTGTTCCTACCCTAACCACCCCAGTACATCTATCTATTCCTTACTTCATCTCTTTGCTTTTGCTTTATTAATAGTTTCTGCTTCCATTCAGCTTCTCCTGCTTCATGACAACTCCATGTGATCTTTCTCCATGTTGTCTTTCAGCTTCTTATCTCGTTGCAGTTCAAATTCTCAAGAGAAAACATCTTATTGTTCCCGAGTCATCACGGTCAGCTTTATTTGGGCAGAGCATTCATGCCAGGCAGCCTCATAGGCAATTGACGGGTCTGCAGACAGCTGTTCCTGCCTCAACTGTTTGCTCCTGGTCCAATCAGCTGGGGCCAGAGCTGATGCAGTGCAGTGAGTGACTTCACGTGGTCCTTGGTGCCATCATCTTTGTAACCCCACCAAATGATTGGGTGAAACTAGACAAATGAGGTACCTAAGGGATCAGATAACCACTAATAATTTAAATAAGGTGCATTGACCTTTATGGGGGTTGTTGTTGTTGTTACGTGCTGTCTAGTCGATTCCAACCCATGGCGACCCTGTATAGGGTTTCCAAGGAGCATCTGGTGAGCTTGAACCACCGACCTTGCAGTTCAAACGGCTTTGCAGTCTGGCACATTAGCTCATAGCGCCACACCAGGACTCCCTTATAGGGGTGGGACCATGCAAATAAGGTGTATGGAATCTTAATGAAGGGATTGGTCAGTTTTGCCATCCTTCTAAGGTTAAAATGAGCCAACCCAGAGGCGGGAAGAGAGACCTCATGCCCATGAAGAAATAGGAGCCAGAGTGGAGCTTGCTTTTTGGACCCAGGAGCCGTGCGCTGAGAACCTCCACAACTGAAGAAATGGCAGGCAGCAGAATGTTGGGCTTCGTGGCCCACAGAGCAAGAGAACTCAGTGCCTGCTGACAGGAGGGTCCCGGGCATTTAGTGAAGCCAAAGAGCTTTGGAAGATTTGCCCAACGACCAAAGAGAGGCCTTCCTGTGGCCACTGCTGGGGAGACGCTGTGCTTCTTGAAGAACTGTAGCCTGGGCCATTTCTAACCCTGGGTTGCAGCCTATTACTCCTCTATTCAACTCCATCTCTGTAACATATGGTCTGTGCATTCCGTGTGGACATTGTAATGGATTATTGAACCAGCCGGACTAGAGAGTGCAGTGGGAGGGACGGCTGGTGTCAGCATTGGTGAAAAGATTGGAGGGTGGAGGCATGCCTGACCTCTGCCTTGTGGGAATCAGCTTTAGGCTGATGTGGACGGGAATTCTCTCTCCCCTCATGAGGTGAGAAGAGTAAAGATGCCTCTGGCGACAGCTGCTCCCTCAGAGGAAGCTGTGTCTTGCTTGTTAAGCTTCGTGACCTCTCCTGTCTAACCACACTTAAGTCACCTAATTCTCTTGTTTTTCCTTTATATCCAGCCTGCAATATCTCAGGCCTTGTTGGAGTAGACCATTTGACTTCTTTGCTTCCCCTCCCAGGCTCCATAGTGCTGCTGGAGAAAAGTAGGCACATATGCAGAGTGGTGTCCCCGGGAATTCATGGGTTCCCCACAGATGAATTGTAAGTACCACTTGACAATCCTGCTACACGCCTAAGCCAGCCCCTGTCTCTTTCCACCCAGGGAATCTTCTGGTTGTTCTCCCCATAACATTAACTTAGAAGTGAAGGTGGTAGAATGAACACCTGCATTTATTTTCTCTCCATCCTGAAACCCCACTAAATGACAGGGAACTACTTGTTAGAAAGCAAAAGCTCCAAGAACAAAAATAATGGGAGAAGAGCTGTGACAAGGAAACTTGGGCCATTATATAGCAGACCCAAGAAAGCTGAGAAAATTGGGAAAGCTGAACATCAGCCCAATTTACGGTGCAGAACTCATACATGGCCTAGAAATTAGTGGTGGAAATAGGGGTGAATATGGAGGTTCCATTGAAATCTGTTTAAAAGGAAGTTAGACATCAAAATGCCTTCTCCCACCCCAGAAGAACACTAGACGTTTCTTTGGAGAGGCTAAAAGAAAGGACCTCTGAGCCTGGAGAGCACCAGTAGGCTGTGCTCGTACCCCACTCAGTTACTTGCGTTCTGACAGCTAGTCCTAGGCATCTGACTGGAAAACATTTCTCTAGGTTATTTGTCCATTACAAGAGGAAGGAACTAAAGATACCAACACTGATGCTTTCAAAAAATACATCCTTGCAAGACTACCCTACAGTGAATCCCATCATTGGCAAACGTCACCTATTCCAGCCCGGTCTACAGTGCCCCATTCTGAAATATGTGAAGACGACCAAAGTTCAATAGGTATCCTCTAACATGAAAGCATAAAAGATTGCCAGAACAAAGAAAAGAAGAAACCAGTTGAGACACAGGAACTATGAGAAATAAGAAAGCCTTTGTTTCTAAGTGTGATTATAGAATATATCTCTGTGAGGCTGTGGATGTGTCTGTGTGATAGGATGCTATTAATATGCCTACAAAGAAGACCACTTTATTATTGAAATTCACGTACCAACCACTAAAGCCTGTGATCATATAATTAAAGAATTCTACCAACTTCTTCAGTTTGAAATTGATCAAACATGTAATCAAGATGTATTGATAATTACTGGTGATTGGGATACAAAGGTTGGAAACAAAGAGGAAGGACTGATAGTTGGAAAATATGGTATTGCTGATAGAAATGATGCTGGAGATCATGTGATGCAATTTTGAAAGACCAGTGACTTCTCCATTGCAAATACCTTTTTTAAACAACATAAAAGGCGACTATGCACATGGACATCACCAGATGGAATGCACAGGATTCAGATGGATTACATCTGTGGGAAGAGACAGTATCAGCAGCCAGAACAAGACCAGGGGTCGACTGTGGAACAGACCATCAATTGCTCATATGCAAGTTCAGGCTGAAGCTGAAGACAACTAAAACAAGTGCATGAGATCTAAAATGTGACCTTGAATATATCCCACCTGAATTTAGAGATCATCTCTATAACAGATTTGATGCATTATACACAAATGACTGAAGGCCAGAAGAATTGTGGGATGACATTAAGAACATCATACAGGAAGAAAGAAAATGGTCATTTAAAAGACACGAAAGAAAGAAAAGACCAAAGTGGACGTCAGAAAAGGTAATGGAACTTGCTACTGAATACAGAGAAGCTAAAGTAATGGAAGAAATGTAGTAAAAGAGCTGAGTACAAAATTTCAAAGGGCAGCTCAAGAAGACAAAGTAAAGTATCATAATGAAATCTGCAAAGACCTGGAGTTAGAACTCCCAAAGGGAAGGACACACACAGCATTTGTCAAGCTGAAAGAACTGAGGTTAAAAATTCAAGCCTACAGTTTCAGTACTGAGGGATTTGTTGGGCAAAATATTAAATGGTGCATGAACCATCAAAGAAAGATGGAAAGAATACACAGAGTCACCATACAAAGAGAAATGGCCGATGTTCAGCCATTTCAAGAGATACCAAGCAATCAGGAACAGAGGATACTAAAGGAAGAAGTCCAAGGTGCACTGAAGGCATTGGAGAAAAACAAGACTCCAGGAATTGATGAAGTACAATTTGAAATGTTTCTACAAACTGATACAGCACTAGAAGCAATCAATCACTCATGTATGACAAGACATTTGGAAGGTGGTTACCTGGTCAAGTGATTGGAAGAGATCCGTTTTAGTACCCATTCCAAAGAGAGGTGACTCAACAGAACGAACAAATCATCAAACAGTATCATTAATATGCAAGTAAAATTCTGCTGAAGATAATTCAGAAACAGTTGCAGCAGTACCACCAACATCCAGAAATTCAAGTCACATTCAGAAGAGGACGTGGAACGAGGGACATCATTGCTGACTTGGCTAAAAGCAGAGAATATCAGAAAGATGTTTACTTGTGCTTTATTGACTATGCAAAGGCATTTGCCTATGCGAATAATTAACAAACTATGGATAACATTGCAAAGAATATGTATTCCAGAACACTTACTTGTGCTCATGAGGCGCCTGTACACAGACCAAGAGGCAGCCATTAGAACAGAATAAGGAATACTTATTCTGTTTAAAATCAGAAAATGGTTTAAAATCAGAAAAGTTGTGTGCCAGGGTTGTACCTTTTCACCATACTTATTCAATCTATATGTTGAGCAAATAATCCGAGACCAATGGACTATATGAAGAATGTGGCATCAGGATTGCAGGAAGATGTATTAACAACCTGCAATGTGCAGATGACACAACCTTGCTTGCTGGAAGCGAAGAGGATGGAAAATACTTACTGATGAAGATCAAAGATCACAGCCTTCAGTATGGATTGCACCTCAATGTCAAGAAAACAATCCTCACAACAGCAAATAAATAACATCATAATAAATTGAGAAAAGAGTGAAGTTGTCAAAGACTTTATTTTGCTTGAGTCCACAATCAACGCTCCTGGAAGCAGCAGTCAAGAAATAAAATGATGTATTGCATTGGGCAAATATGCTGTACAAGACCTCTTTAAAGTGTTCAAGAGCAAAGATGTCATTCTGAGGGCTAAGGCACGCCTGATCCAAGCCATGGTATTTTCAATAACCTCATATGCATGTGAAAGTTTGACAGTGAATAAAGAAGACCATAGAAGAATTGATGCTTTTGAGTTCTGGTGCCAGATTTGGAACTGAACTGCAAACCACAAGGTCAGTGGTCCAAACCCACCAACTGCTCCTCAAAAACCCTGGACAGGGTCACTATGAGTAGGAACCAACTTGATGGCACTAAGTAACAACACTGGACTGCCAGAAGAACAAACAAATCTGTGCTGGAAAAAGTACAGCCAGAAAAAACAAAACAAAACAAAAAAAGAAATACAGCCAGAATGCTCCTTAGAAGTCAGGATGACAAGATTTCGTCTCTCGTACTTTGGATATGTTGTCAGGAGGGACCAGTCCCTGGAGAAGGGCATCATGCTTGGTAAAGTGAATGATGAACAAAAAAGAGGAAGACACACCCCACCCCACCCCCCGCCAATGAGACGTATTGAGGTTCAACAATAGGCTCAAATATAAGAATAGAGACAGTGGTTCAAGTCCAGGCAATGATTCATTCTGTTGTCCACAGGGTCACTATGAGCCAGAACCAACTCGATGGTACCTAACCCTGACGACGCTATGTATTCAAGAAATAGGAACAAGACGCAATAAAAAGGAATATTCCGAAAACAGACCACAGATTTTGTGGGAGCATAAATTAAAAGTTCTCTAGGTAGGATTTGTGTTTCTGCCTCAGATTCTGTTTAAAAATTTTTAAGTCACAAAAAAACATCACTCCCACCCTCATTATAAGAAGTTATACACACACACAAAAAAAAGTCCTAGGGCTTTTCTTTCTTTTCAAGCACATCACATAATTCAGCTTCTTGAATTATGTCCTCAGCATACAGATTGAATACAACCCTGGTGCACACCTTTCCCTTGTTCTGTTAGAAACAGTGCCTCTTGGTGTATGTACAGGTTCCTCATGAACACACTCAGTGTTCCAAAATACTCATCGTCCACAATGTTGTCCACAGCTTGTCATGATGCATACATCATGTGTAGTCAATAAAACACAGGTAAACATCTTTCTGGTATTCTCTGCTTTCAGCCAAGATCCATCTAACCTCAGCAGTCATAACCCTCGTTCCATATCCTCTTTTGAATCTGGATTGAACCTCTGGCAGTACTCTGTCAATGTATTGGTGCACTTGTTTTTGGATTACCTTTAGCAAAATTTTATTTGCATGTGATATTAATGATATTGTTCGATGATTTCCGCATCCACTGGGTTACCTCTCTTTGGAATGGGCATAGATCTCTTCCAGTCAGTTGGCCAGCTATCTGCCTTCCAAATTTCTTGGCACAGATGAGTGAGTGCCTCCAGTGTTGTAAAGAAGCTACTATTTTGTGTCAGGAGAAAACAGAACTTCGAACATTTTGAAGTTCAGTTGTGAGATAGCATGGTTTAGAATCTGTAAGAACCTCAGACACTAAGTAAGTTTTCAAGCCCCCACCAGCTCTTATCCATAAGCCTTTATCAAAAAAGTGATGCTCTAGGATTGCTGAACATGGTATGCAGGGCAAGATGGGAAATGTCCACTAACACTCCAGACTTAACATTCAGTACAAGGTCAGCAGTTCAAATCCACCAGCAGCTCTTGAAAAACCTACACAGGGTTACTACAAGTTAGAACTGACTTAACAGCACTTATCATAGGTTGTTAATAAGTCTTCTCCAATGCCACGCGCTTCTTCATCTAATCCAGCTTCTGGCATGATTTGCTCATCATACAGATAGAATAAGTATGGTGAAAGATACAGCCCGGACACATACCTTCCCTGATTTAAAATCACTCAGTGTCCCCTTGTTCTCTTCTAACAACTGCCTCTTGGTCTAAGTGCAGGTTCCACATAAACACATTCTTCCCACTGTTAACCATAGTTTGTTAGGGTCCCCACAGTCAAATGTCTTTGCACAATCAACAAAGCACAAATTGAGCCTCTTTCTTCTGGTATTTTCTACTTTCAGCCAAGATCCATCTGACATCAGCAATATTATACCCAGTTCTACATCCTCTTTTGAAACCAGCTTGAATTTTTGGCAGCTACCTGCTACAACTATTTTTGAATTATTATCTTTAGCAATTATTATCTTTAGCAAAATTTTACTTGCATGTGGTATTGGTGCCATTGATTGATAATTTCCACATTCCATCAAAGTTCTTTGATGAAATAGAATTTTTTTAAGGTAGTATGTTTGCTATTTTTTTATATTGTTGTTGCTAAGTGTCATCAAGTTGGTTCTGACTCATGGGGACCCTATACAGGGTTTCCAAGAAGCAGCTAGTGGGTTTGAACTGTCAACATTGTGGTTAGCAGTCCAGTGCTTATCCTACAGAGCCACAGCAGGACTCTACCTTATATAGAGAGAGATTGTAATTTGTATATATATATTATCTCTAGAGAAACAAGCAACCAAAAAATACAAAAGTAAAATGTCAATAAAAAGATGAAATTTTTTTTTAAAAATTCAGTTTATCCGCTAAAAATGGCAGAAAAAGAGGAAAATCAGGTGGGCAAAATAAAATGTCAAGCACCAAGATGGCCAACATGGTAGACTTAAACCCCAAAGTATCAATAAGATTGCATTAAATATTATTGTTAAGTGCCATCGAGTCAGTTCCGACTCATAGTGACCCTGTATAGGGTTTCTGAGAAGGGGCTGGTGACTTTGAGCCACCGACCTTAAGGTTCAAACCAACCTTGAAGTCACTTGCTTATTCTAGAGTGCCACATCAGGACTAAAACTCTATTCATCATTATTGCTGCATAAAAAAATCACCCCCCAAATGCAGTGGTTTAAACAATCATCATTTTTTTCTTGTTCATGGCATCTGTGAGTTAGAAAGGCAGGAAGAGCTCAAGCACCCATTATGACTCAGAGACTTTTGTGTGGTTGCCATCAGATAGTGGCTGGAGCAAGTTAGGGTGCTCTGGGACCTCCCCCACATTATGTTGTCTCAGGATCTCCCCATGCCTTTCTAGTTGGGGCAAGCTGGGGCCTCCTCATAGGAAAATTGTTGTCGTTAAGTGCCATTGAGTCAGTTCTGACTCACAGCACGACCCTGTATCGCAACCCTCAGAAACGCTATACAGGGTCGCTACGAATCAAAACCAACTGGACAGCACTTAACAACAACAATAGGGTTTCTGAGGATAGGCTGGTGAGTTTGAAGTGGCAACCTTGTGGTCTAGTGCTTCTCCTACAGTGTCACACCAGGACGCCATCATAGTAGGAAAGTTTGACTGGTTCCAGTGGAGTCCAACTGAACCGAAGTTGCACTGCCTTTTCCATCCTAGCCTTAAAAATCACGCAGCATCACTTCAGCCAGAGTATGTTGGCTACAGGCAAGTCACAAGCTCCAAAGGATGAAAGTGAATCTCAACTCCACCTCTTGATGGGGAAGTGGCAAAGTTCCAGAGAAGCATGTGGGATGAAAGACATTTTGTGACTACCTTTGAAAAACACAATCTGCCACACATCCCAGTTAAAAGGCAGAGACTGTCAGACTGGATAAAATAGCTATATGATATTTACAAAAAACACACTTTAAGCGTAAAAGTCATAGAGCGGTTAAAAGTGAAAGGATGGGAAAAGATAGACTATGAAAACATTGAGCATAAGAAAGTTGGTGTGGCTACATTTTTATCAGATAAAGTAGAATTCAAGACAACGAGTTTTGCCAGCGATGAAGAGAGGAATTCCATATGGATGGGGGGGGGGGAATTTTGCCATCTGAGCCCATGTGTGTCTCAGAGTAGAACTGTGCACCATAGGGTTTTTTTTCAATGACTGATTTTTTGGAAGTAGATTCTTCCAAGGTGCCTCTGGGTGGAGTTGAACCTCCAACTGCTTAGTTAGCACCCAAGTGCATTAACCGTTTGCACCACCCAAAGACTTCATAATGACAAAAACTCAAATAATCTGGAAAACATAATAACATTAAATATGTAAGCACCTAATCAGGAAGCTCCAAATACATGAAACAAATATCAATACCAATAAAGGAAAAATAGGCAAATTTATAAACATTAATGGGTAATTTAAAATTCCCTTGCAGTGACTGATAAAACAGGCAGAAAAAAACACAGTAATATAGAAAATTTGAACATGATCAACCAAATTGGCCTACTTGTTATTTATAGAATAATACACCCAACAACAACAACAATATACACAAACTTCTCAAGGGCAGATGGAACACTCACCTAGGCACACAATAATCTGGGCAACTGAGCAAGTCTCAATAAATTAAAAAGGATAGAAATCTGACCAAAATGATATTGAATTAGAAATCAGTAACAAGAAGTTATCTAGAAAGCTTCCAAATATTTACAGAAAAAAATATATATTTGAGAGAGTTTCAAAATGTTCATGGAAAAATGGAATTAAAACATAATGGAAATTTTCCATGAACTTTTTGAAGCCCTTTCATACTCATAAGTTGCTCAAGGATCAAAGAAGAAATCACAAGTGAAATTAGAAAATATCCTTAACTGCATGAAAATAACCCAATTGGGAAATTCAACTCAAGAAGTAAAATAGATACAATTAAATATTTATATTAGAAAAGGAGAAAAGTCAGAAACTACTAAAAAGAGAAGAGCAAATTAAACCCAAAAAAGGCAGAAGGGAGGGAATCGAAAGAAGCAGGAACTGATGAAATAGAAAACAGTAAAACAATAGAGCAAATATATGAAATCAAAGGCTGGTTCTTTGAAAAGATCAATAAAAGATCAGATAACATGGAGAAAATACATTTAGCAGTACCAAGAATGAACAGATGCTAGAAACATTAAAAGGATAATAAGGGAATATTGTCAGCAACCTGTCAATACAGTAGACAAATTGGATAGAATGAACAAGTACCTTAAAAACAAAAAGGTTTCTAGAATGTTTCCAGATCTTTAGAAATAAAACATATACTTTTAAATAGCTCATTCAAGAAGAAAACCTGAATAGCCCTATATTCAATTTGTAGTTAAAATATTCCCACAAAGAAAACTCCAAACCTATATGGCTTCACTGATGAGTTTGAAATCATGCCAATTTTACACAAACTCTTCCAGAAATTAGGAGAGGCAAGAACACTTCCCAACTAATTTTACAAGATTAGCGTTAGCCTAATACCAAAACCAGACAAAGACATTATAAAAAAAGTAGACTATGAACTAGTATACCTTATGAATAGAGATGCAAAAATGCAAAACAAAATTTTCATAAATCTAATCCAGCACTATATATATATATATATTAAAAGACAATCTATTAGGACTAAACTGGAGTCCAGGTATGCGCTGCAGGATAAGGCACTGGCTCAAGAAGTCAGTTTGAACCTCAAGGTCAGCGGTTCAAACTGCTCCTAGGAAACCCTGTACAACGTTGCTATGAGTCAAACTCACTCTGAAGCACTTAACAACAACAACAAAGTGGGGTTCCTCCCAGGAATGCAAGGTTACTTAACATTTGATTCGTGTAATTAATTTTATTTCTTTATTTTTTACAAAGCAGACCATCTTTATTCACAATTGGGGCAGCAGAGGAGAGATACTCCCAGGTCAGTCCAAAAGCAAAGATACTGGGTGGGGAAGATGGCACAGGGGTGGGGACTCAGCATTCATCCTCACCCAGAAGAGTATAAGGGTTTCGGGCAGCCAGTCTGGACCCTGGGGCTGAGGTAGGGGTGTCCTCATCCCTTTCCCCTTCCTCATCTGCATCCCTGTCTGCCTCTGCTTCTTCCTCACAAGAGCTGCTCAGCTCTTCCTCTTCCTCCTCCTCCTCTTCCTCATCACCTGCTGGACCCACCCTGCCCTGCAAAACCACCAGCTCCATGGTCTCTGGATGGGATTCCCAGTTATCTTTCTGCTCACTGTAGCCTGGGGGATGAAAGCACAGGCTGAGACAGCCATCCACCGCTAGTCGCAGGAGACTGTTGGCTGCTCTGTACACATCATTCCGAGCTGCCTTGGCTGTCTTATAACTTCGTTTCTGTGCCCAGGCTTCACAGACGTCCCAGGCACACCACGCATGTTCTGCTGAGGGGTCCTCAGCCTCTGGGTGGCACAGACGGAGTAGGGATTGCACAGGGATTTGGGATGCCAGATATCCCACAGCCGTGTATGGCTCCTGGATTTGGGCAATGGGGTAGATCTCTGCCAGAACCTGCAATTGCCTGGGCAGCAGAGAGGGGAAGATGAGGCCTGGGCAGTCACAGAGCTTCACAGAGGGAGTGAGGAAGTAGGTCTGAAAGTATCGGGTGTCACCCGGTTTTCTGGAGACACTCACAACCTTCCCCCCCACCAGCCCGTTGATCAGCAAGGACTTTCCCACGTTGGGGAAACCCACACAGCCGATGGTCACCACCCCATTCTTGTAGCACTCCCGGGTTGGGCCAGTTGGCTCCACTGCTGAATCAGTTTGTTGCTCCACCAGGACAGCAGGCCCATCATCCTCTTCCTCTTCCTCCCCGGAGCCATTACCCCAGGTGGCACCAGCCACATCCCGAACAATCTTCTGCCGCCAGCTGTTCAAGTCGGCTTTCCCTGCAGTGATGGCTTCACAGGCTCTCAGCAACTGCTCTGGTCCTACGGCCCGAGTCCACCCTCTCCCTCGCTTCTGACTCTTCTTCAAGACACTACCAGAGTCCTGTAGGGAGCGGGGATCCCGAGGGAAAGAGGTGAAGAGGACGATGTGGATCTGGGGGTAGTGTTGGTGGAAATAATGCTTCCAGGCAAGCACAAGAGCTGGTGGTGCCAATGTTATTCTTGGGGGATTTTTCTTAACTTTTTGTTGTGGATTGAGTGAAGGTCTATCGACAAGATCATCAGCTTTACATTCAACAAACCATACACCTTGTTTCACCGCAGTGATTGCAATCCCCTCCAGGCAACCACAGTTATCAACTCTTCCTCCCTGTGGATCCTATTTCCATCCCACCCACCTTCCTATTCCTTCTCAACTTTATCCCTAGAAAAATGCTACACTTTTGATTTTGATGAGCATATCTTGCTGTGTTGTTGTCTTCCTCTGTATACCTATCTACTGCTCTACTGAAAAATGAGCAACAAGGGTGAGTTCCTTTCCAGACCTTTCCAGATCTTTCCAGACCTGAAGGGTGGTCAATAGCCATAGTGTCAGGTTCCTCCAATCTCTTTCTGACAAGTAAACCCAGTCTTTTTATTATTATTAAGGAGCTCTGGTAGCGTAGTGGTTACGAATCGGGCTGTGAACCTTAAGGCCAG
>NW_006408963.1:805010-806620 GCF_000296735.1 Chrysochloris asiatica
TTGAGTCAGTTCTGACTCATAGAAAACCTGTATATATATATATAGTTAAGTGCCATTGAGTTGGTTCTGACTTATAGCAACCCTGTATAGAGTTTCCAAGGACAGCTTGGAACTGCCCACCTTGCAATTCAAACTGACTTTGCAGTCCAGCGCATTTACCCACAGCACCATACCAGGACTGTATATGTGTGTGTGTGTGTGTGTGTGTGTGTGTGTGTGTGTGTATCCACCACTCATCTGTCAGTTTACCATACTGTGGTAGCTTACATGTTGCTGATTTTGTAAGCTTTCCACCAGTATTTTAAATACAAGAAGGATCAACCACAGTAGAGACATTTCAAATGAACTTACAGAGTAAGACAGACTAGGAAGAAGGAGAGACGGACTACTTCCAAATATTTAGTCACTGAAAACCTTAGAATAGCAGTGAAACACTGTCAGATAGCACCAGAATATTGACTATTAAAACATGATAAAAATAGCACCAGAGTATTGTCAGATACAGTGCTGGAAAATGAACCCCTTAGGTTGGAAGGCACTCAAAATAAGACTGGGAAACAGCTGCCTCCTCAAAGCAGCTCTGAGGAGTAAAGCCTTCACAACTTTCATTTGCTGATGGGGCACAACTCAAAATGAGGAGAAACAGCTGTAAACATCCATTAACAATCAGAACATAGAATGTATGAAACATGAATCTAGGACAATTGAAAGTTGTCAAAGAAATGGAGGAGGCAGGGCTTGATGGCGGATAGGGTAGAGGTGCAGTGAAAGATTTCCGTCACAATACCTCAGAACACCAGGTGAAGCGGGCTCAGGGCAGCACTCCAAACCTCTGAACCACATATCTAGGAATATTTTAAAAGTCTGAAGGCCTATAGCTAGTGGAACTTGTAGACCAAACAACAAGACTAAGCAGAGGAGCAAGCAGATTCACCATGGTGAATAATAATGCCGTGGGAACCTCGGAGCAAAGGTGGACAAAATACTTTGTCGGATTTGCTTTGTTCTGATTTTTTTTTTTAATCTGTTCATTGGCCCCTCACTATTTGTGCACCTCCATTCTGGTGACTAGAGAGGGTGCCTGAGTGAGTGGACACTCCCCACCCCCACTATGGGTGGGTTCTTCTGGCACGCATGCGCACAGAAACAGGCAGCTCAGCAGCCAGTCCTGATCTATTTATTAATAGGGAAAAGGCCAGAACCAGGAATGTCGAGAGGGCACGAGAATTTAAAAACAAAACAGGCCGAATGTTAAATCCTGAGGCACAGCATAACAACCAACAATGGCATCTTAAAATTTATCAGGCGGCCTTGAAGGCAAGAAGCTAAAAGAGGATATTAAAATCATACTCATATTAGGCTACAAATTTTTTTCTTTCTTTTTCTTCTCTCTCGCCTCTACCTTTTCTGTGATTACAGACTACAGTATCCAATTTAGTTTTTTCTTATTGTTGTTTTTTGGTGGGGTTTTTTTTTTTCTGTTTTTCTTATTTTTTGCTGTGGTGGTATTGTTGCTTTTTATTCCCCCCTTTATCTTTGGGAGACTCTTTCTCCCCCTATATTACCCAAGAAGAGACAGCAATTGCTGCCATATAGTCAAGCTACAATCA
>NW_006408963.1:809844-811125 GCF_000296735.1 Chrysochloris asiatica
TGTACCATGCTCTTGGATAGAAAGACGTAACATTGTGAAAATGTCAATACTGCCCAAAGCAATTTACACATATAATGCAAACCCAATCCAGATTCCAATGACATTCTTCAAAGAGATGGAAAAAACAATTACACACTTTATATGGAAAGGAACGAGACCCAGGATAAGCAAAGCACTGCTGAAGAAGAAGAATAACGTTGGAAATCTCTCACTCCCCAACTTCAAAATGTGTTACATGGCTACAGTGGTCAAAACAGTCTGGTACTGGTACAATGAAAGATACATTGATCAATGGAACAGAATCGAGTATCCAGAAATTAACCCATCCACATACAGCCAACTGATTTTCGACAAAATACCTAAATATATCACATGGAGAGAGGATAGTCTTTTCAACAGAAGGTGCTGGCAGAACTGGAAAGCGATATGCAAAAGATTGAAACAAGACCTTTACCTCACACATGATACAAAACCCAACTCAACGTGGATTAGAGACCTAAATGTGAATCCCAGAATTATGAAGGCCATCAATGAAAAAATCGGGACAAATGTGAGGGCACTAATTTAGGGAATGCACAGACTACAAAACATTTTGAAAACCACACAAACAAAAGTAGACAAAATAGATGAGTGGGACATACTAAAGATTAAAAACTTATGTGCATCACAAGACTTCACCAGAAGAGTAAAAAGGGAACCCACAGAAATGGGAAAAAATTTTTTGCAATGATACATCAGACAAGGGACTCATTTCTAAAATATATAGGAAACTACCACATCTCTACAAGAAAAAGACAAATAATCTAATTTTAAAAATGGTCACAGGACATGAACAGACACTTCACCAGGGAGGAGCTCCAGGCAGCCAACAAACATATGAAGAAATATTCACAATCACTAGACATTAGAGAGATGCAAATCAAAACAGCCATGAGATGTCATCTCACACCAGCTAAGCCCTACAACGTTCAATAGACTCCTGTGAACCCGGGTGGAGACCTGTTTGGCCAGCAGTGTGGCAAGACCTGAGGACTCCTGGGCCCAGAGACAGTGACATAGCCACAGAGGACTAGAGTGGAGAATGAAGCATCCAGCTGATAAGAAGAGACGGCATATGCACAAGAACACCCACACTTGCAGATAATACCCACTTGACCTGGTTTCAATAGCTGGATGATCAGAGTTCAGCTAGAAGAAGAAAGAAGAGGAAAAAAAGAGTAATCTGATACAATTTGATGAACTTGACCTACACCTATGGATGCAGTAGCTCAAAAGAGGGAA
>NW_006408963.1:811360-862360 GCF_000296735.1 Chrysochloris asiatica
TTGTGATACAATAGTGAATCATTGTTATCAGGACTGATTGTGAAGGTTGGAAATGTAAAGGTAGACGTTTTGTAGCAAGGAGGGGAGTGATTAACTCTTCGGCCTAGAAGCGGAGGTCCCTGGGACCAATGGTCAAAGGATAAGAGTGGAGAGCTGGACACTACCTCTGCTGTCACTGTTTCTGTTGGTAGGGATCTCACATGTTACTCATACTCCTCCTTCTTGATGCTCCTGGGATCTTCCTTCTCTGCCTCTGAAATGGCGCCTTTTAAGCCTACCTGGAGGGCAAAACGCACCAATCCATTTTAGAGTCCCAAGGTCGGTTTAAACCACAGGTCAGGGGTTCAAGCAAACCAGCTGCTCCTCAGAAACCCTACACAGGGTCACTACGTGTCGCAACTGACTCAACGGCACTTAACAACAACAATACCTAAATTGCACGGTTTGTGTGGTGCTGCAGGCTAATGCGTCAGACTGCAAAGTCGTTTGAACTGCAAGGTCGGTGGTTCAAGCTCACCAGCTGCTCCTTGAAAACCCTATACAGGGTCACTATGGGTCAGAATTGACTCAATGGCACTTCACAACAACAACTACCACTTGGTGGGAATTAAGAAGACTTGCGATAGAAAAGCCGTATCAGGTAAATTCAAGGCACCACACCCATGATGTTGCTTTTAAATTATGTCTTCTAATGTGACTCATCCCTGTATAGCACTTTCAAGGAAGTGGCTGGTGGGTTTGACCTGCCAGCCTTGTAGTTAGCAGTCCAGTGCTTACTTATCCTACAATATCACACCAGGACTCATTAACTATATTATTGTTGTTGTTGAGGGCCCACGGCTGCTGCCCTCTCCGGGACTGGTCTGAGCACATGGCCCAAGGAGTAGAGGCCCAGCTGCTCCCCCTACCCAGGTAGACACCCACTCCTGGTGTTCCTAGGCAGCCCAGAGCCATGTCTGCTGATTCATGTGACCTTGAAGTAAAGGGGTCCTGCCAGTCCCCTCCCCTGGAGTGTGGCTGGACCAAGGCCTTGCCCTGGGCCTGTCCCTTTCAAAGAGCTCTGGGTCCCTCAGCATCCATGGACTCCTCTCCTCCAGGATCTCAGCAATTGTGGCCGGGAACGTCTGCTTTCCTGACTCCAAATCCCAGGAAGTGCAGGCAACTAGGTGCTGGAGAAGACCAAGGGTGGCGCCTTGGTGCTTCACTTCCTCCCTGGGTCCTGAACTGCTCCCTTGCTGTCCTAGCCTTGGGCACAAGCCAGCCCCTCACTCTGTTTCTTAGACCTGCAATGAGGACCCTTCCGTACAACAGGAAAGCCAGGGCAGCAGGAGCAGAGACGGGTCCAGGCCTTGTGGCCACTGTCTGGTCCTGGGCAGAGAAAACCATCAAGAAATGGTGGTCCTTGGACCCTGGAAAGCGGGTCTCCTCACTGGCCCTGGGTCCAGGAGCTTGCAGCCAAGCATTCCTTTTGAGGTACCATTGTATGACAAAGAACCTTCAGAGAATGCTCCCCTGCTGCCCCTGGGCTGCCTCAGTTCCCTGGAGGTCAGAGGCTGTTGTCCCTGCAGGCCTGGGAGCCACACAGGGCCTCACTTCTCCCATTTTTGTGAGTCTGGATGACCTGAGAAGCGTGTTCATTCTCTTCAATGATGCTGGCAGTGATGCCAGGGATGACGTACGTACATCCTCACCCCAAGTGAGTCAGCAGAGCAGGTATGTGTGTGTGTTCTGGTGTGTGTGGTGTGTGCATGGCTGTGGGGCATATGTGTGCACTGTGTGCTGCGTGGATGTAGGGCAAGGAGGGATGATGTGTGTGTGCATTCATGGAGGACCATGCTTGTGATACCATGCATGTGCTTGCATGTGTGCTATGTATAGATGTGTGCATGGGTGCATGCTGTGCGTGGCATGTGCAGGGAATGTTGTAGGGCACGTATACATGCATGTGCTATGTGCAGTGTGTGCATATATATGTTGTAGGTGCCATGCATGCATTGCCTTACCATGCTTGGTGTGTGTGTGTGTGTGTGTGCATGTACATGTTGCATGTGGGATGTGTGTACCTGTATCCACTTTGTGTGGTGTGTGCATACATGGGCATGGCATATGTTGTGTGTGGGTGTGTACATGTACCTACTGTGTGTTCACATGTACATGGTGTGTATGCATGTACATGCCCCATATGGCATATGAGCATGCTGTGTCTGTCATCCTGTACGTGCTTTGTGTGGTGTTATCCATACATGTTCACGTGGCATGTATGTACACTCACATAGTGTGTAGTGTGTGTATCCATGTACCCGTTGTGTTTGTGCATACATGTATGTGTCGGCTGTGTGCCATGTTCAGGGCTGTGTGACCCTGGGCCCTGGTGAGCAATCGGACGAGGAGACACTGAGGGGAGGAAGACTGGTGACCAAGTTAAGGAGAGACTGGTCTCTGACCTTTTGGGTCAACAGAGAAGACAGACAAACAGGAAAAAGGGGCCAGTCTCTGGACTGGAGCCTGGCCCTGGGCGGGCTGGCCTGACCTCAGTTGAACTGGGGCCCAGCCTGTGGAGAGAAGTCAGAGAAGGGTGGAAAGAGAGGAGCTGAGGGGACAGGCGGCCGGAGTGGGTGGGCTAGAGTTCCTGCATGGAGGGGGAAGGGGAGGGCCCAGCTCCCTCTCTCTTACCCTCTGACCCCCATAGTGGGTGGGAGGGTGTCTGTGTATCAAGTGTGTGTGTGTACACTTGTGTGAGAGAGACAGCCAGACATGGAGACTAAAGGTGGAATGCAAGAACCCCCTCCTCCCAGGACAGGTAGCTAGCTGCAGGTGGGGAGGAGGAAGAGGGTGGACCTTGGCAAGGAAGCCGGATCTTAGGGGTCCATTAAACCCGGACTGGGCCCCCACCCCCTCCCTTCCTGTCCTTCCTCTCTGGTCAGGCCCTAATGGAGGCAGAGGAGGGGCTGTGCCCCCGCCCCTCCCGGGGCACCCTGGATTCTCACTCCAGCAGCCCAGGAAAGGCCAAGGCTTTGGGAAATGGAAGTCCCGCATTGTCCCACAAAAGTTTCTCCAATTCTGAACTCAGGGTTCTGCCAAGCTGCCCATGGGGTGCAGGTGGTGCGAGGATGGAGGGCACACAGGCCAAGTTGGGGCCCTAAGGAGTGGGTGGAAGGAGTGTGGGAGGCGGACGGGGCAGGCCAGGGGCCTACTTCCCAGTGACCTAGGAGTGAGCCAGTGTGGGAGGGGAGGGGCGGGGGGAGGAAGTCCCCCCCTTGAGCAGGTCACTCCCAGAGGCTGGGGCAGGGCGGAGCAGCGATGAAGAGCAGATCGGAGCTCCCGAGCCACTGCGCACTGCCCAGCTGCCCAGAAGCCGGGAACCTGGTCAGGTGAGGGGCGGTAAGGGGCGGTGAGGGGGCCCCCGGGACTCAGGCAGGTGGGGGCTGGGAGTCTCCAGGTCTTGAGGACTGTCAGGGTGGGTGCCCAGTTCTAGGCGTCCGTCCATCCGTCTTCCCCTGCCTAACCCTAGGAGACCTACTTCTGACTCGTGCTCTCAGTGACCCCTTCCCTTTCTCTTACATACCCCCAGCCCCACATAGGCCCCCACTGGCGAACCACTCTGAGGACCATGCTCAATGTGTCCCCCACCTCTGGTAAGGTTCCAGTCCCGAGGAGGCAAAGGGGCTCCCCAACTCCCGTGGAGCAAGCCAATCGTTCCCAAGGTCCCCAACCCAGGGGAGGGGGGACCAAGCGGGTGGGGTGGGGAGGGGGGGTCGTGGCCTGGGGGATAGGACCTGAGTATGACTGCACACCCACCCGGATTCCCTGAAAGCTGCCTCGAATACTGGAATGCTAGGTACCAGGAAGTGAGAGCCAGGAGTCCGCGGCGACATAGCCTCTCCTGTGTGGTACCTGCGTGGGCTCGGGTCCTCTATAGTCTCCACTTCCTTACTGAGTCCTTTCCCTCCACCCCTGGCCAGCTGGGTCTGGGCCCCTCTCTGGCCCCAGGGCCCCCGGCAACAGCAGCGAGAAGGAGCTGGAGCCCCGGGACCCGCTGCTGGCCCGGGCCGAGCTGGCTCTGCTCTCCACAGTCTTTGTGGCTGTGTGCCTGAGCAATGGCCTGGTGTTGGGTGCCCTGGTGCGGCGGGGGCGGCGGGGCCGCTGGGCACCCATGCACGTCTTCATCGGTCACTTGTGCCTGGCTGACCTGGCAGTGGGCTTGTTCCAAGTGCTGCCCCAGCTGGCCTGGGATGCCACCGACCGCTTCTGGGGGCCAGACGTCCTGTGCAGGGCCGTCAAGTACCTGCAGATGGTGGGCATGTACGCTTCCTCCTACATGATTCTGGCCATGACCCTAGACCGCCACCGCGCCATCTGCCGCCCCATGCTGGCCTACCGCCACGGTGGTGGCGGGGCTCGCTGGAACCGGCCGGTGCTGGTCGCCTGGGCCTGCTCGCTCCTTTTCAGCCTGCCACAACTCTTCATCTTCGCTCAGCGTGATGTAAGCAATGGCAATGGAGTCCTCGACTGCTGGGCCTATTTTGTTGAGCCCTGGGGCCGCCGTACCTACGTCACCTGGATCGCCCTGATGGTGTTTGTGGCCCCTGCCTTGGGTATCGCCGCCTGCCAGGTACTCATCTTCCGGGAGATCCACACCAGCCTGGTGCCTGGGCCAGCAGCGAGGCCTGGGGGGCAGCGTGGCAGGCCGCGGCCAGGTGGCTCCAGCGAGGGAGCCCGGGTCTCAGCAGCCATGGCCAAGACAGTAAGGATGACTCTGGTGATTGTGATCATGTATGTGCTATGCTGGGCACCTTTCTTCCTCGTGCAGCTGTGGGCCGTGTGGGACCCAGAGGCCCCTCTGGAAGGTGGGTGCAGCCTCGCCCTACACCCAGCAGGGGTCCCTGCACACACCCAGCAGCCGGTGAGCCATTGTTCCCTGCTCTTCCTCCCCAGGCCCCCCATTTGTGCTGCTCATGCTACTGGCCAGCCTCAACAGCTGCACCAACCCCTGGGTTTACGCCTTCTTCAGTAGCAGTGTCTCCTCGGAGCTGCGCAGTTTGCTGTGCGGCCGTTGGAGACATGCCCCTCCCAGCCTGGGGCCCCAGGAGGAATCTTGTGCCACGGCCAGCTCCTCCCTGGCCAAGGAGCCATCTTTATGAGGAGCCACAGAGAGGAGGGAACCCAATGGAACTGTGCCTGAGGACAAGTGGCTGCCACCTCGTACAGCCCTGGGCAAGCCCTGGCCCTCTCTGGGCCTCCCTGTTCCTGGCTTCATGGAGAGACCTTTGGCTCCATGGTCAGCCAGGGGCAGGGGAGAGGCCAAGACAGGGTGGTAGGGCCTGGGTGGCAGGGTAAGACAGGGGGTGCCCAGGAGGAAGGCGGGGGGAGCTAGCTAGGCACCTTGATCTCTCATCTCCCCCTTCTCCCCTCCCCGCTCTGTCTCCCTAATAAAACTTCCGGTTTGTGTTTTCACATGGTGAGGATCTCCTTGGCATAGGGTTAGCAGTGGGTATGGTGGCATAGAGAGGCAGGAGAACATACCGCACCCCCACAGACATGTGCACAGATATGGGACGCACTACATGGGTGACCTTTGAGGACCAGTGATGAAGGTGTCAAATAGTCCCATGCCCCCAAAACAGCGAGTTAACTGGCACCAGAGAATCATGGGGGTCTTTATAAATTGCTGCCACTCCCATCAGGCAAGCCTCTTCCACAGGGCTCTAGGGCAGCGCTGGGGCAGGTCCAGGAAGAGCAATTGGACCAGGAGCTAGTCCCTCTCAGGCAGGGTTCATTGTGGCTTGCCCACCCAGTCAGGACCCTGGGGACGGAATGCTGAGGGGGAAACTGGGGCCCCAGGGCCTCGGGGAAAGCCTTTGTTCTTGTTGGGACGGTTGGAGCCAGGAGATACTGGCCCAAGACCCTGGCGGGCAGCAGTCTTTCCCAAGAGCTCCTTAAACACACAGTCCATGGTTTGTGCCACGCTCTGGTGGGAAGAGGAAAAGGGGAAAAAGGAAGGCGACTTACAAGAGCCCTCCCACCAGCCCTGCCCCAGCCTCCCCCAAACCCTGCAGTGGCCTCCAGCGCCACAGCTTTGTCCTCCTCCTTCCCCTTTTGTGTTTTGGTCACAGCCTGGGGTGAGGCGAGCCGCCCTTCCTCTCTGCCCTGGCACCCTCTCCTCCCTCTGTGGCTACTGGGGACCCCTGGGATACTCAAAATCTCTTGCATTTCCCCTTGGGCTCAACAAGTATTCCTGCTTCCACCTATCTTAGCAGGGAGTCAAGTCCTCTCCTCACCTGCAAGACCCCTGCCTGCCCCCACTCCCCTCCCTTTCATCCTCTTGGTCCCAACAGTCCCTGGCATGTCTCTCCTGTCACCTGCAATGCTCCTGCCCCTGTAGGTGACCCTGTCACAGCCAGGCTGAGGGTCTTTAGTCCTGTTCTTACCCTCTGTCCCCACACCACACCCTGGGTTCTGCTTCGGGCGCTCACCTTGTCTATATCCACATGTCTGTCCGGAGAGACGGGGACGATGCAGTGCCGTCTATGCCCAGAATTGCCTGTGGTCTCGAGTGGGGCACTTGGCTCTGGCCTACAGGGCATTGAAAGTGAGCCGACGACAACTCCTCCCAACCAGACACCCCAAAAGCCCCTCACAGGCTCTCTCTGTCTGTCACCTCCCCCAAGGTCCCCTGCCTGGACTTGCCAGATGCTTCTTGGCCCTGGGGTTACAGTGGGTAGTGTCAGAATGACCGACCAGATCTGACATCTGTGGGAGGGTTGGGTGTGACAGGCAGCTGTGGGTTCCGGTCTCAGTAGGGTACGGGGTGCTTACTCACCCAGCAGCAGGCAGCATGATGTATTTGTGTGGGATCAATCCCAGTGTGCCGCCACACTCCCCCCGCCACCAGTCCCCAGAGGCTCGGGCGTGCAGTCTCAGGACGTCCCCCCGCTGGAATGTCAGCTCCTGGGCCGTGCGCCCCGTGTAGGCAAAGCAGGCCACAGCCTCCACGACCCCCTCCAGGTCTGGGAAGAAGACAGGGCCTGGTGGGAGGGCTGGAGTGAAGGCCAGGCTGGGAAGTGGGGCCTCCTTCCTGTCCCACTCACCATCCTCCTGGGCCAAGGACCCGGCTTCCAACTCCGGCTCACTATCTCCCACCATGCAGTCCAGCTGGCCATCCCTGAGATGAGAAGCAGATCGAGGTGGGGAGGGGGCTTCTGGCCCACTGGGTGCCCACCCCCTCCCCACCCCCCGCCCCAAGCACAGCGGGCCTACCCCAAACAGCTGGCGGAGGGTGGTGCTAGGCACTTCTCATAGACAGGGCCCGGCAGCTCAGCCAGAGGCGGGAAGATGAGCTCAGGCTGCAGGATGAGGGTCTGCACCAGCTGGTTGACCCGGCCCTGCAAGGCCACGGGGTCCTGGCCCACGGGCACAGGCAGCAGCGTGGGCCCGAAGCACACAGCCAGGTTGTAGGGATCCATCATGTTCTCGTCACTGTACTGGGCCAGGCTGGGAGCAGTGGGGTTATGGGCAGGTGCCCCTACTGCCCCCAATCCCACGCACAGCAGCCCACAATCCCCCTGACCCCTTTTGCCCCTCACCCCCTCAGGACTCACTGGTTGAGGAACGCAAAGAGGTAGCGCAGGACCACCAGCACTGGGCCTGGCAGCTGGGCCAGAAGGCGGCTCACAGGCTCCACCCGCTCCGCTGTACCTTCCAGCTCTGTGGCCAGAGAGAGGAGTGTGTGTGGGCTACTGCCACCACCGTGGAGTGGCACCCCATGCCATGCAACTTAGGCCCTGACCTCACCTGCGGAAGCCAGCAACTCGCCAAACAGGTCTGCGTGGAAGAGCGGGGGCTCCAGGCTCCGGAAATAGAGCTTCAGCACTCCAGCCACGGAGTCCAGGTCTTGAGCCCCACAGCCTTCCACCAATGGGTCCTCCCCTGGGGACAGCATGTAGGGAAGGGTGGCAGCAGGAGCTGGGAGCCTGCTTGAGTCCACCCCCACCTGGCCCCCACCCACCCTGCCTCCCCACCTCTCTCAAAGGCGTCCCGGATCTCTGAAACCCGGACCTGGGCGCCCGACACCCGGAAGATGCCTTCATGCTGGAGACCTGTAGGGAAGGAAGGCAAGGGGCCATAGGCACAGGGACTGGGTGCTGGGTGCTGGGGAGTAGTGCAAGGGGCTGAACCTTGTTTACCGTTGAGGTTAATGAAGCGGATACAACTTTCCACCACCAGGGGCACAGGCTGGCCGGAGCTCTGGGGGCAGAGAGGGCGTTTACCCAGGCAGGCTGGGGTTTCGGGTTGCCATTATAGTGAGGAAATGCAAACTGCGAATTTGTGGATTTAAATAGTTGGAGGATTCTTTTCAGCTTCTCTTATCTGTCTAGGGTCCCAGCACAGTGCACTGAGGGCTGCTACCACAAATTCAGAGATTTAAACCCACCAGCCACTCTATGTGAGCAAGACGAGGCTGCCCTGAAAAACCTGCTGTCTTAGAACCTGTCCCCTAGGGTCGCTACGATTCGGAATCAACTTGATGGCAGTGAATTTGGCTCAGTGAGAATGTCCTGCAATCTCTGGAGCCACAGGAAGTCCCCCAGGAAGTAGCAGATGGCCCCTGGGGGACACGGGGGTCAGGCAGGGCTGGAGAGTCAGATGGAGTGTGTGGTGAAGCGAGCACCTGGATGAACTTCTCCATGTCTCCCCCAAAGAGCTTCTGGTTATACTGTGAACAGGGGCGGGGATGGCGGCTCCTCTGGACTCTCTGGGAAGGCTGGGTCCTGCAGTGAGGTGAGAGGTCTCTAATTCTCCTCCAGTCCACAGGGGCCTGAGAGCCCAGAGGATGGAAGAGAGGGGATAATGGGCCCCTGAAGGTACCTCATGTCAACTCACCAGGACATCCCCCGCTCCTCCTTGTCACCTGGAAGGAGAAGACACTGGTCAGAAAATCCAAGAGTAAGATCAGGGCCAAGGGCTTTGCTGGGCTGTTTCTGACACATGGATTGGGGAGGGCCCCGGCAAGACGTGAGGCGTGGGGGGGTCAAGCCTGGGGTACAGTCCGGCCCACCTCGCTGGATGGCCTCCTGAAGTCGCTCGTGCTTGGCCTGCAGCTTGGCAAGGACACTCCGGCCACTCAGATACTCCTGTAGCTTCTGGGGAGCCCAAGATTCAAGCCTTGCAGCTCTCCAGAGCCTCCCCACCCTGCCCTGGCCAGCCTCCGCACCCACCGTGATGTAGAAGGTCTCCGTCTCCTGCTGCTGGCCTCGCCTCCGGCCAGCTTGGCGAACCCCTGGGTCAGAACCTGTGGACTTGAGCGACTCGGTGGAAGGACTGGCCTGGAGGGGCTCAAGTACGTCCCCGTCATCCGATGATACCAACTCCAGCAAGGCCTGCAGCGTCGCCTTCAGTGTCTTGTTCACCTGGGGAAGGGACCACACAAGGGCAGGAAGCAAGGGGAGATGAGGAAGTCCAAGTTAGAGGAAACTGGGAAGCCGCAGGCTTCTGGGCGTGTGGTGAGTAAACGGACAATCTCAAGCCAGATCTGGGTTCCTACTCTGTGAGCCCCCGCCCGCCCACGTACCTCCTCTGTCTCAATGGTCTGTCGGCCTAGGCGGCTCTGGATATTCTGGGCTCGGGGCAGAATCTCATCCCGCAGCTCCATTTCAACCTGGATCTCGGCCACCTGTGGAGGACAGTGACTAGGGCACAGTGCTCAGACACCCAGCTCTCCAGTGCATGAAGGAATGGAGCACGGTCCTGCTGCTTTGGAGGCCAATGTGCTGTCCCTCCAGCACCTGACCCATAGGAAAAAATGGTTCTCACGCATGTGAGGCTCTCAACTGCAGAAGCTTGAAAGCAGGGGGCCCCAACAGCTATGAGCACACCAGTGTTCCCCAAAGTGCCAATCACCACAGCCAAACAGTGGAAAGAAGCAAGTGTCTATCAACACACAGATCGACACAAGGTGGTTCATCCTCCGCCATAAGGAGACGCTGGTAGATATCCTGGTACATACTCCAACACGATGAACCTCACAGTATACAGAAGGCTTGAGCCTTGAGCACTGAGCTCCCTGAAGAACCATCTCTCTTGACCACGGGGAGGGGGATCAAGTGGACCAGAGCAGCTGGGAAGCAGACATGGGAAGCCTAGGGGCCAGTGAGCTGGTGCCCATGGGGGAGGAAGAACTCCAAAACAGAGGGGAAGGGTGTGTGTACACCGTGGAGACTATCATCAGTGTCACTGAGTGGTCCATGAATGTGTCCACGTTGAGGAGTTGATGGAGGCTTTGCTGCGTGCATTCTCAACAATATCAAAATAAATCAAATTTATGGGAGAAAACACATTACACTGAGTAAGGTAAGTCAGATACAAAGGACAGATATTATCTGAGTCCATTGATACGAAATGTCCAGAAAAAGCAACTGCCTTTCTGGACATGCCAGATTTCTGGTTGCCAGAGGCTTGGGCCAGGGGATAGCTACAGGCTGACAGCAATCCTTTGGGGATGATTTAATACATTCTCAAACGGATTGTGGAGACAGTTCCCCGACTCTGAAGATACTGAAACCCATTACATCGTGCACTTTGAAAGGGTGAAGTGTATGATGTGTGATTCATCTCTCAATGAAGATGTTGAAAAACTATGGACAGGGTGGCTGGGTCTGAGACCAAAGAGTGAGGGCTGGAACACACAGGAACGTGGCTCACTCTAACTAACATGGGAATGGCCCACCCCATGGACAAAGTGGGGATGGGAGAATGCTTCCAGAAAAGAACTCCTCTTGAACATGGGAAAATGTCCCAAGAAATGTGACACCCACACTACAGGCCCTCTCCCTGCTGGGCCAGTCGGGTGTGGGAGGCACAGGATTGTCCTGAGTGTTTGTTTGTGGGCACGGTGTGCAACCAGTTGGCCGTGGTGTTCCCCTTTGAACGTAAATAGTATCACCGAGCCTTTGCATCAGACAAGGCCATTCTCTGGCCGTGGCGGCGGCAAAACAAAGTCACAGAAACGAGCACGCAGCCCACTGTGTCTCACTACATCCTCCCACCTTCTGGGCACAGTGTACTCTGTACCCAGTTACGGGACTGTTTACACTTCCTGCCAGTCCCCCATCAGCAAAGTCTCCAAGTTCCCTAACACCAGCCCAAATCCTCTATGTCCATGGGATTCGGCCTCCCTCTCAGCAAGGAGCAATCAACCCCCTCATTTTCAAGTGCTAGTGTCTTTAGCTGGAGGGCATTAGCCTAAAAATCGGTTGATTAAAGGAAAAGCTACACACCAAAGAATGTGTCTCTCAGTGTCCACTCTACTTCCCCAAAACTGGCAGCAGAAGATGAGACTTTTCTTTGGGGAAACTGGGCAGTGCAAAAGGGAGGACTTTACATAGACCAGCATTTGGGGTCTTCCAACAGAAGAGTTGCCCTGCAGAGAGGCCTGCTAGTGACAAGTTCCGCTCAAAGTGAAGGGTCAGCAAAAACAGAAGCAGACCCTTAACGAGAATGAGATGATTTGACACAGTGACAGGGGCAATGAGCTCAAAGAGAGCACCAATTGTGAGGATGGCATAGTCGACAACTACAATCAAAACACCGACGAGATCCCATCATACCCCAGTAGTAATGACAGTTTAAAGGTGTGGAGAGACTGGAACGCCCATACACAGCCGGCAGGACTGGAAAATAGTGTAGCCACTGTGGACACCAGCTGGGCACTCCTCCAGAAGCTGGCCAACACTGAAGCCACTTGGAAACACATGAACATCAGCCTCTACAGCTCCGAGAGCTCAACTAGGTGGTGCCCAGTGACCACTACCAACTGACCTGAAAGGATCACCTTGGAAGAACCTGGATAGAGTTGGAGGAAATGCGGACGAAAACTCAAAATTATATTTTAAAAAAATCATAATAAAATAACAGGCTTACTGGTCAGCTAGAGATTGGTGGAACTCCAAGACTATGGTCCTTGGTCAGCCCCGTGGGTCAATTTCCAGCCAAGCAATAGGCAGGTCTATAGGGAGGACAACAGCACTACCCACAGGCCAAACTTCAGGATTGCAAAGGAGAAACAGAAAGAAAACCCACAGGGAGAAAGTGGGCTAAGTGAAGTTACACTGAGGGGATCCCAGTCAGGGAGAGGAAAGCAAGTGCAGAAAGGGTTGAATGGGAAAATGAAGATGTGCCCTGTAAACCTTCATTCGTTCATAATAAAAACAGTTGTTGGTTTTTCATTTGGGGCTAATGGGATTGGAAGAGAAAAAAATGGGTGTGCTTGGCCAAGGGCGACGGTGGCAGGGCCAAGTTCTGATCGGCCTCGGAAGGGAGTCAGTCAGCCCAGCGAAGAGTGAGAATCACACTGTGGCCGACAGATGGAGGGAAATGCTAGAGGCAGTAGCTGTTTCTAGGGAGTGGGTACTGGCAGCACGGAGGTGTGGGTGTCATTGTAAGCATGGATCACAGTTGCCTTTTTTAACCACAAGCATGTCTTCACGCTACGACACTGATCAAAGTACCAATGAAATAAAAGCTGCAAGGGTCCGCCCTGTAATCCCAGGTAAACTGCTAACAGAAGCCAGTAAGGTGTGGACCATTGTGCCTTTCCATGTGTATGGTTGAGGTCCCTTCACATTTCCTTTTGGAACCACAGCCCCTTGTATGCGTTGTGGATGGTCAATGGCTGCAACACATTTTCCTTGGTTTGGGTTTTTTTAAGTTTTCCTTTCCCTACCTAGTTTGTTTCTGTTCCTTAAATAGGTAAAAGCAGTTGCCATCACGTGGGCTCTGACTCATGGCGACCCCACATGTGTCAGAGTAGAACCATGTTCCGTAGGGTTTTCTGTGACCAGATCCTTCCTCCAAGTCTACCCCTCTGGGGAGACTCAAGCCTCCAGGCTCTCTTTTAGCAGCTGAGCACAGTAACCATTTGCCCCACCCAGGGATTCCTCAGCCAAGTGGAACCCACTCCCTCCTCCCTCAAAGGACAGAGCTCGGGTGAGGCCTCACCTCATCCCCCTCGTGGGGTTGGTAGTCAAAACGCAACGGTGGACAGAAGGCAGCTGCGTGCACTTCTAGCACCTTGGCCTTGTCCCCTGGAGGATCCAAGGCCTCCAGAGCCTCATCCAGACTGCCCAGGCCCTGCATCTGGGAGGCCTGGGTACGGCCCTCAGCGACGGTGTAGCTCCGGAGCACCTGGCCCAGGGTCAGGTGGAATCCTGTGTCACAGCACTAGGGGAGAAAGAAAGAAGAAGTTTCAGGTGGGCTCTGGCAGTGTGGCCTCCAGAGCCTGGCCCACCTCCAGGACTCACATCCATGAGGTCCAGCACATCATACAAGTAGTAGTTCCTGACGGCTGCATTCACACTGGCCAGACTCAGCAGGTACTCATTCCGTGCCTTCGTGCACTTGAGCTTGTGCTCCACGAACTTGGCATGACGCTGTTCAGACAGCACATCCGGTCCAGGGTCACCCACGCCACTTGCCCTCCCTTCCCCTGTGGACAGGGCCTGACTCAACATGGCCAGACATCCTAACGTTCCCCCATGTGGCCAGGCACAAACCCTCTCAGGGCCGGAGTCTTGCCATCCAGCTGGTGCCACCACTTCGAGATCATCGTCCATCCCCACCCTCCAAGACCCGTGCCTTGGTTTGGGCCCTCATCATACCTGTCATTCCTCACCAGTGGGACTAGCATCACACTCCTGCTCCCCCCACCGAGCCATGCCTCCCACAGTACGGGCTGAGTGGCTGAGGAGCCTGGAGGATTGTGGGGGGAACTTCACAGCAGAGAAAAGCGACAGAGCACGTCCCCGGTAGAAAGAAGGGACCAAAAGGGCCAGCCCGGGGTGGGACAGCCACAGGGTTTATGGGGACCAGAGGTAGAATGAGTGGCCGGGGGCCAGGGATTGGTTGTCACCCAGCTCATTCACCTCCAGCCCTGGCCCAAGTTGGTGACTCAACCTTGCCACTCTTTCTTCAGGAGCTACCTCAAGCATTCCTTCTTCTGGTCCATCACCCACTCACCCCTCACCCTCTGCGCCAGGCACAGCATTCTCCTTCTCCCTTGGGCTCTGCAGCCCCACCAAAGCCCTGTGTCATCGGGCTAGTATCAAGCATCCCAGGTTGTCCCAGGTGGAGCCAGTAAAGCAGACTAGACCCAATCCCTGTCCTGACCCTGGAAACTATGGGCAGGCCAGCCCATGACCAGTGACCCTCTGCCCCCGGCGCTGCCTTCTCCCCTGCATGCAGAGCGCGGAGTCTCTAGAGACATACACGTAGCAGAGAGGCTAGAGCAGGCACCCTGCAGGCCCACCTTCTCCACCAGTCGCCCTCCCTTCTTGAAGGAGGTCTTCCTAGAAGGTCCAGCCTCCGTGGCAGCTGTGGCCGTGGCAGCAGCGCTCCGGCCAGCTCGCTTCTCCTCCTGGCGCTCGGCTTCCCGGAGCTTGGTCTCAGCAGTCACACTTTCTGAGCGGTACACCTGGTATGTCTTCCTAGCCTTGAAGAAGACCAAGGCAGAAGAACAGTCGTGGCCGAAGACCACGGCCACAGCTGGTCCCCTGACTCCTGGCCAGGAAACCACAGGATCCCTTGCAAGCTCCGAGCTTGAGGCCCAGGGAGTGGAGTGTCTGGCCCCAGGTTCCCCCCACTAGGTCACCCCTGGAGGCAGGCCCCCTTTGCTCGCTGTTGCCCTGGACCATCCTCACCGTCTGCAACTCTGAGATCACCTCCAGGAGCTCGTCCTGCAGTCTTTGCTCCAGATCCTTACTCTAGAGGTGGGAACAGGCCAGGAGCAAGTGGAACCGCCATCGACTGGGCTTAGACGGACTCATCCGGGCTCCTTGTTCCAGGCTCCACCCACTCAAGCCCCATCTTTGACACACCCTCCACCCCTCACCTCCAGGCACAGTCCCCTGGGCTGCCCTGAAAGAAGCTGGGCTCTCCATGCCCCCTGTAGCCCAGGGGGAGGACCTTACCTTCCTGACTATGCGCCCCACATCATCCGCCAGGTGGGTTAGGCGCTGAACGAGGGGCCCGGCCAGTACTTCGCTGAGGGCCGCGCTGTCCTGGCTCTGCTGTCGTGTCTGCTGCAGCAACACGGCCCAGCAATGTAAGGGCGACAGGAGGGACGGCTCCTTCCTGGGGGCAAAGGAGCACTCAGACCTGGGCTTGGCTGACCCAGGCGCAGCCAGCCTGCCAGCACAGCGCCTACCGGAAGCTTTGGTGCTCACGGTTGCCGCTGCCCATGCGACCTCCGCGGCCAGAGAAGCGCTCGGCCAGCTTGTCCAGGCCCCGTGAGTACTCCAGCTCCACCTCGGCCCTCCGCCGCATGAATTCAGCCAGTTCCTGCAGCAGCTCCCGCCGCAGCTCTCCCTGCACCTCCAGGCAACGCAGCTGCTCACTCAGCTGCCAGCGGATCTCTGCAGAGGTAGAGACCCCAGAGGCCTGTTCCTGGCTGCCCCAAGGTCTGCTGGGGCAAGAGATGAGAGCCTTGGCTGCCTGGAGTTCTGTGCTGGTGTCCAGGCAGGCCCTCTGTGCTCCTGAGGCCGAAGAGTGTGAGGAAGGGCATCCCAGTACATGGGGCCAGGAGTGGCCTCCATGGGGACCACAAGTCCCTGTCTTCCCTATCACGAGTCAGCCCTCCCTCTCCGTGGCCCATCTGCTGCCACTTCCTTCCCCTTTGGTGGCCAGGACCATAGCCAGGTGGTGAGGGCAGTGGCTGGCTGGCTCAGTCCGATCAGGCTCATAAGAGACCCATTCCCCATCCCCCACCCATCTCCCACAAGAGAGCCTGCCCTGTGTCCGGCCTCGCTGTGGGCATTTTAACACCTTTATCCCCTTCCCACACAAACCTAAAGTTTGGAGGGCAGAAAGCTGCCAGTCTGAGGGGCTTGAGCAGCCGTGAAAACGCATACCCAATGGGACCTTCCCCGACTCGGCACTCCTATACCTGCTCCAGGTCCAGTACTTGCTGGGCTGGGAGTAGGGGAGGCAGACAACTGAATGTGGGAACAGGGGGACTAAGATGAGCGAAGCGAGGTGCAGTCAGAACAGCCTCTCAGAGTTCAGAGTGACACTGTGGGGGCAGATGGTGAAGAGCCTGTGGCCAGGGAAACACTTGAACTGGACTCCAAATGACAGGGAAGCCAAAGTTCAGATCCATGTGACTGGGCTTCATTTTCACAGGGAAGTCTCTCAGGAGAACAGGAGTGGCACGGTTCGGGGTAGCAGCTGGAAAGAAGTACTGTGCACAGCTCTGTAGTGGTTCGATTCTTTCCTGTGGCTTCTCTCCCTGGCCTCCAGCCTAACCACTACCTGCCTCCGGGACCAGCTCTGGAAGCTGCAATCCCAACCCTCCTCCAGGAACTCCTGGGAAAGCAGAGATGGGGTGGGGACTTCCTGCACAGACTCAAGTCAGGCTCAAACTGACTTGTCAGTTACATGAGCCATTTGGGATGAGCTTCTTGTCACTTGAAGCCAGAAGAATCTTATTGGAATCAGGGCAACATTTTTGGATAAAAGTAAATTTCATTTCGTTTCAAGAATGGTCTGAGCCCCAGCTTTCAACACCTTCTGCCCAGTGTTAACCCTGCCCTCGCCAGAGGCATACGTTCCCTAAGGACCAATTACAGCAAGCAATGCTGAACGGACTGGCAGACAAAACAATTCGTTTATGCTTCGGTGCCAACAGCTAAAGACGAGCTTCTGGATCACACATGCGTACTGGCTGATGTCAACTGTGAGCAGGACTGGTGAATTACAGCCTGACTCTGAAGTACACCAGCGCCCCTAGTGGCAGCCAGCAAGTCAGCACCCCTAACAGAGCCACCATAGAGCGGTTTGTCTGAGACTGGTGATCTCACAGGGTGCTCTTCCTGCTCCCCGCTGCAACTGAGGTCTGGCCCTGTCTATACCCCCTGTTAGGATACCCTGTGTTTTCTCGCTTTCTTATTCTGCTTTCCCACCAGACTAGAGCTGTTTACCAGGGTCGTCTCGGGGCTTGGGACAGGATGTTGTTAGGGTTAATTTCTACTACCCTATACAGTGGGTTTGAACTACCACCTTGTGGTTAGCAGGCCAGTACTTATCCTAAAGCACCACGCCAGGAACCCTGGGACAGGATGTTGTTATCAAGTGCCGTTGAGTCTTTTCTGACACATAGAGACCCTTGTATAGGGTTTACGAGAAGCTGTTGGTGGGTAAGAACTGCCAACTTTGTGGTTCAAACTGACTTTGTGGTCCAGCGTTTATCCTACAGTGCCACACCAGGACTCCCCTGGGACAGGATAAAAGGGTACAAAACATTTGCCAAATGAAAAGATGGGCTCCACCTATGCTAGAATTCATAGCTGAGTCTTGTGTCCTGCTGATCCTTCTTGTGAGCCAACAAATGAAACAGATGAAAAGCAACGAGGCCCCTTAGGAAGTGGTCGGCAGGACAGCGACCTTGGTTTTCTAGCATGGTAGGAAGTTGGGGTTTGGGTTTTATTTTTGAGGGGAAATGGGGAACAGAGGCCAAAATCGTTGGCGACCCAGAGCAGGCAAGGAGCATCTTTAAGGCTGTCTTATCTGGACTCGCACTTGCGTATCCCTCATGACCGTTTTGGGGAGCAGGATGAGGATCGGTATCTTAATCGGCGAAATGATAACAATGAGGCTTGGCGAGCTGGCAATATGGCAGTATGTAAATTACTTGCACCAGGTGATTACAATGGAACCTGTATCATTCTATTTTTGAGAGGCCATAGCTGGGGAAAGGAGGCCTGGTGTGGCACTGTGGGTTAATACACTGGACTGCAAGGTCGGTTAGAATTGCAAGGCCGGCGGTTCGAGCTCACCAGCCGCTTCCTTGGAAACCCTATACAGGCTCCCGATGGGTCGGAACTGACTGAACGGCACTTAACAACACCCAGAGGGTCTGCCTCCCAGGTATATGGCTGTCACACACCTAAAGGCACTGAAGGACTTTGGGTTCCTAACTGTTGGTGCTAGAGGCCACCTTCTTTCCTCTAAAAAAGGTACCACGCCCTGAATAAGGCCAGCAGAAGCTGTTGACTAGGAATTTTCCAAGGTGATGTGCGTGAGATTTGCATAGGATCTTTTATCAGAACCCAGAGACCTAACGTCAGAAGGCTGTGAAGTGGGCCCTGTTGCCAATCTCAAGTCAAGAAGTCACTCTGAACGACCTCAAAGCTAAAGGGAGGGAAAGGCAGTGCCCAGGGATTGCAGGCCGGCTGGTTTTAGAGGAGAGAAATCCCCAAACCACTCACCGCCCCTCCGCCCCAGATGGGTCAAAGTGGTCGATTCCACCCTGGTTGGGGGTCCACGTTACAGTGAAGCAAGTCACACCTGCTCCGCCTTCCCGCAGGCCGCCGGGATCTCCACGGTTAGGTACAGTATGGCCAAACAACAGAACGGAAGGGAGGGGGGGGCGGGCTGGGCAGTCACCCCTTCGGAGATCTAAGAGGACCTCCAACCAAAGGAGGTCAGCCAGGCCAGCAGGAGCTGGGGTTCCTTCTCACCCCTCCTCCAGAGATCAAAGGACACGGGGTTGTAGGGACTTGTCCGGCTCCGCGCCCGTCAGGCCACCAGCGGGGGGCCTCCCCAGCAACTCGGGCGCCCCCACGACCTCGGGGACTCCGCGGGGAAGGGTCGACAGCGCCGGGGCACCTCTCACCTTTGACTTGTGTCTCATACTCAGCCTGCGGCCCCCGCTCCCTGCGCAGCTTCCCGTGAGCGGCCATGGCCGCGCCGTCGAGCCCCACTGCTCCCACGCGACCGCGACCGGCGGCGCTGGGACCTCGGGCGGCGCCGAAGGCAGCTCTGCGCGCCGACCCCGCCCCCGCCGGCCCGATCCCGCCCCCTGCGCCCCTCCTGGAACTGCCCGCACAGGGGTTCCTGGCCCAGGCCCGGCCTACCTTGCGCTGGGCCAGGGCGATCGTGAGAGCCCCAAGGTGTCCAGCAAGTTGGCAACCTCTGGCTGCCATCCCCTACCACCTCCCCACGTCGCATCCTCCACCTCACAGCCCCTGGGCCTTGGTTGTCAATGGACAGTAACACATCTATTCCAGCCCTGAGCTCCCCCTGTATCAACTGCTTTCCTCTGACCCCTGAGACATCGGATGGGCTCCCCTTTCCCTCCCTTTCGAGTCACAGCCCCGGGAGATGAGCCCCAGGGGTTCAAGAGCCAGCCAGGGTGGAAAGGTCCAGAGGGGAGGGAGGTCAGCCACTGAGATTAAGACTTTGGCCCTGGGTGCCCTCTTGGCGCCTTCAGGGCAGGGAGAGAGAGGCCTTGGCCTGAGGTTCCCCTTCTCGAACCTGTGGGGAGGAAGGAGCCTCATTTCTCCATAGGAGGTTACCACTTCCTGCTGCAGGAAGTAGCTCTTCTGCCTCCCCTCCCCATGCTTGCACCTGCCTGGGGGTAGGAGGCAGCCCTCCTCCTGGCCTCTCAGAGCAAGGCCTTAAGGGAGCAAGGCTTGGATCTTCCCTCATCTAGGAGTGTTGGGGTTTCCTCCCACCCCCTCTCCAACACCTGGAAGCCACAAGACAACAGATTTTTGTCTCTAGTAAATTGGAAAAGCAAGTTCATACTGGCGGGTGACAAGTTGACTAGACAACTGTCTTCTGTTTGGTGGGAGGGGAGTCCTAGATGATGGAAGAGGAGATGCTGCCGTAGGGGCACTTTGAACGCGAAGTCACAGTCAGGCTATGTGGAACCGTGGGGAGCACAGGCGGGTGTTGGAGGAAGGCCTGGGCCCGGTACTTCCTGCAGTACAGCTTATACACAATTCTTTTACTCTGAAAGGAAAAACATACCCCACTCTGAGGACACGGGGCCCTGGTGGCATAGTAAATTATTCGTTGGACTGCTAACTGCAAGGTCAGTAGTTGAAATCCACCAGCACTCCATGGGAGAAAGAGGAGGCTTTCTGTGTTGGCTAAGATTTACAACCTCAGAAACCCTGAATGGCAGCCAACCACCACCACCACCACCACCATTCTCAGTACCGAGACCCTTCTCAAAGTTGCCATATGTCCGCAGGGCTTTAAGGCCTGAAAGCTGGCCAGACCCCAGCTGGTCCAGAACCTGGGCTTTGGGCAGTTCCAGAGGGGAGGGATGTCAGCCCTTGAGGACTTTACAGCAGTACCAGGCACACCCGAAACGACATGTCAGGAAGGTGACCCAAATGTCCCAATATGCTTCAAGCCGAACGGGATTCAGGCACCCATGCCCCTCATCACCTAACTCCAACATTCCCAGTGCTTTCCATCTGGTCCTCAAAGCTCCCTTGTCCATCCTGCAGAGCCAGGCACAGAAACACTAGACTAACTAGACTGAGTTCTAATTTCAATGCCCCCCTCAGCCCTTTTTCCACGCTGACCCTGCTTTTAGGACCCTCATTAGCATGAAAGCCGGTCCCACGGATCTCTCTCTCATCTCCAAGGAATCCCTTCCAAGGACCAGATCAGTGGACTCGGCTGAACTGTGGGGAATCTGGGGCGCCCTGGAGGTGGGTGTGATTGGTGAGGTCGGCTGCATAGACAGAAATTGCTCAGTGGGGGCCGTCACAGTAACGGGGAGAGCAGAGGAATGCCTGAATGGGAGAGTGAGACGCTCTTTCCCTACAAGTCCACTTTCCCTGAGACGTGTAACAAAGGGGCTTCAGGGTTCTGGAGGCGCGTTGGTGTGTATGGTTCATGCCCTCGGGCCTGCCTCCAGTCACGGGCCACCAACAGAGTCCCAGCCGCACCGACTGGCTGCAGACAGGGCTGCAGAGATGAGGAAGCGCTGAGCCCTAGGTCGGCCAGGCCTGTGGCTTCCCCTCCCCCTCCGTCCAGGAAACCCAACCCTTCAGAACGCATTTGCATGAGAACAGAGAGGAAGCCGCGCGTCCACCGGGGTAGCCCAGGCTTTGGGCGCCGCCAGTCCGCTGGCGGGCCAGAGGCGGGGGCGGGGAGGAACCTCAGGCTCGCGCGCAGACGTTCCACTCGCTGAGACCCAGAACAACGCAGAGCCCACCCTGCCGCCTGGGACCAATCAGAGCCTGGGAATGAAGCAGCCGACTGCCTGCGAACCGGAAAGAACCTACGCAGGGCGCGGGGGGGGGATGGGCGGGACGACACATCGGCTTGACCCAATCGAAACGCAGTCTGGCCCGAGTCAGCCGGCTAGAAAGCAGCGGATTGCGCAGGCGCGCGCGTCCTTTGGGCCCTTCCCACCCCTGTTCTCTAGGCAGCGTTTCTAATCACGTCCACCGCGCCCGCCAGAGAACCAGGGGCGGGGAGGAAGAGGAGACTCGCTCAGTGCGAGCTCCTGCCTGCCTGCCTGCCTGCCTGCCCGCCCGCCCACCCCTGGAGGCAAACCAGAAGCAGAAGGTTGTGGGGTTTCAGGCCCAGTGAAGAGCAGAAAGAAAAGGTTCAGCACAGGTTAGGGTGAACTAGATGATGAACAAACAAGTGTCTGTAACTTGTAAGGACCCCTAGGACGGTACACCACCAAGTCAGCCATTGTTGATAAGTGCTGTCGAGTTAGTTCCGACCCATAGTGACCCGGTATAGGGTCTTCAACGAGTGGCTGGAGAGTTTGAACCACCAACCTTGCAGTTCAAACAGACTTTGCAGTCCAGCGCATTAACCCACAGCGCCACTCCAGGGCTCCACTTAAACCAGATTGTCAATGTTTCAAAATCAGTTCAATTGTAACAAAGTACACAAAGGCAAGATAACCACCCAACAGATGACAGATGAGAGTAGGACAGATGGAGTCCAGGGTTCTGTTGAGTCTAAAGTAGCACCAAAAAATCAAGTCTGCCTTTTGTCTAAATGAACCCAGTCCCAAGACATTAGCACTGTGGGCACACAGGACTGGGGACTGAGAGTAGGAGCCAAGGAGTAGTTGACAAAGCTGGGCCATTCCCCCAGGTACAACTGTAGAAGCCTGCGAGCCAGGAGCTGAGGGCATCACGGGTGATCCTCAGGACACACTCAGGCTGGCTCCAAGGGCCCTCTGGGATTGTCCAATTCAACCATCAACCCAGACTCCTCGGGAGATGCTAAGGCCCAGCACTGGAACGAAGACAGTGTCCTATGGGGAGGAGGGCTGCCATCCTCAGGGTCTGAAGGCCACCCCTGGGGAGCCCACCCCCAAAGTCCCTTCTACTTAGCAGGAGTTTCAGTGGGATGGCCACAGAAAGGCAGGAGAGAGAGGCTCGTCCACCGAAAGTATACACTCAAGAGATTCCCCCACTACAGGGTGATCTTTATTGGGCAAATGAGTGGGGTGAGGTGGGGCAGGCCAGGGTGGGCCAAGGAAGACTCTAGGAGGCTGAATCAGAAGCCTCGGAGCTATCCTTGACATCAGTGCTCTCGGTGGTCTCGCTGACCTCACTGAGGTCCTTGCTGTCTCCTCCGCTATCCTCAGCAGCCAGGCCCTTCTCCTCCCGGGAGGCCTCGCCCGAGATTGGAAGCGAATTGCCCTTGGCCTCCACCTTGTTCTCGATGGGTCCCAGCACCACGTGCCTGCCCTTCTCCTTCAGCTCCAGTTGCCGCCTCAGCTGCCGCCAGAATCCCCAGGAGGAGGAGAGAAGAGACAAGGACCAAAGTCTCCTCAGCTCATGGGAGCCCAGGATGGGTAGTTCAACAAGGCTTGGGGGCAGACTACAAGAGGAGAGGGAGCAGGCAGGTCAGGGAACAAGGGACTCAGTTGGGAGTCTCAGGTGGAACCCTGGCTCTGCTACTAATGTGAGCCGATGTCCTTGGCCCTCTCTGGGCCTCAAGCTTGCTCATCTATCAAATGAGGGGGACCAGGCCTCCCCATGAGAAAGCTGTTCTCTACAGTCCCCGGGCATCCGTCCCCTCTTCCCATGTGGCATGCCAGGGCTGCACAGGCTTCTAAACACTCTTCCTGGAAGGGCTGATTTAAAGTCTAGCCAAGTTCCATCTCCCCAGTTTACAGCTTGGAACACTGAGGTCCAGAGGACTACCACCCAGTCAGCCTCACCTCCCAGCCCCTCCTATATCTCTCGTCTTCAGAGACTTCTACCCAGATCAGGCAGAACTCTTACCTCGTCTGCCATTTGGGTGAGGTCCCGCTTCATGGCGTAAGCGTCTTCCCCATCTGCATAGTATTTGGGTTCCACTTCACTAATCCTGGGAGTGGGTGGGGAACAAGGAGGAAGCCCTCCAACTAGGAGCCACTTCTCCACCCTCTGGTACCCCTGGGGCCCTTTTCCAGACAGCACCTCAGCCTCCCCTTGGTCCTCTCCAGCAATGCCAAGCAGGAGGCAGAACACAGTGCCAGTCTTCTCCCAGAGGGCCCAGGACCACTCAGCAGTCCTCAGGTGACCACCAAGGGACCGTCCCTGGGGCGGCCAGTGAGCATGTGCTGCAGCCTCCGGCGGCCTCGTTCTAGAAGGGGCGCCAGGCCTGCTAACCAGGCCTACGAAGCCAGCCACTCCCCCAGTAGGGTCCACGTCCTTCCCCAGGACAGAGATCCTGCCTCAAATGTCCAGCCCTGGACACCACCACCTTCCACCACTGCCCTCCTCTTCCTCCCCCACCCAACAACAGCTGAACACCGTCTCGGGGGAGCCTCACTATCTAGCACCTTTCGCCACTGTGTTCTGAACTGGGTGAAGCCAGCCTGTGCCACAGCCGGGGCACGCAGGACTCTAAGTCCCTCCACTGTCCCTGTCCTTCTCAAGTTCTCAGAGCACTAGAGTCGCCAATTTCTCCAGATCTCACTTGGAAGCTTCTAGGTGCCTGGCCACATCTGGGCCTCTCAGCCTCTCTCATGTCTCGTGGGTTTTCACATTTCCATTCTCCAGCTTTCACCAAGAAGCCTTCTGGGTTCTTCCCAACACTGCCCTCCTCCAAGCCCCAGGCTCCTTCACTCGGGGAGACATGCAGCAGCTTTGCAGGGTGTGCAAGAGGCCTCTTCACTGTGTCGGGGTCTACAGGGTCTACATCGTACTCCCTCCTTACCTCAGCAGGCTCCAGGTCACCTCCACCCATCCCACCCCACTTGCTGGCAGGCAGCTTAGCACATCACAGCACTACAGACCTAGTTCCAGCCCTAGCCCCTTGGAAAAGTCAGGATTTACTTACTGAAAGTTGAGGGTGTTGGAATAGAGGTGCAGGGCGGCCCGATTACTGCAGGAGAACAAGGCACTGCTGAGCCACACAGACTTGGCCAGGGAGGGGCTAGCCTATGAGGGTCCTACCCTTCGCCCTGCCCATTTCCCAATAACCCCACCTCTGTACCGTCTCTAGAAGTGGGGTGCCCAGGACTTCCCACCCCCCAAACCTAGCATCTACCTCTTCCTGACATGCAGAGAGACGTATTTGGCATTGAAGTTCTCAATCATAGCTCGGGACGCCTGGTCCATCAGCTTCTGCGCCAAACCAAGGCGTCGGTGGGAACGTTTCACAGCCTGGGGAGCAAACGGATCAAAAGGTCAGGGTTCAAAAGCTGCCCCCACTAGCCCTCCTTTCACCCCATCAGAGCCTGGGGTGGGGTCCACACACCAGTGATGTGATATGTCCATGGGGTACATCATCTGGGTCCTCTTCCCTGGTATGAGAAGAAAGGCAGAGTTAGAAAGGCTGGACACCTAGATCCAGTGGCGGACACACTCTTCTTGGAGGGCTTGAAAGGTCACAGGCGGGGAAGGAGAGCGGGGACCCTCTCCTGTTACCACAGCTGACCCTGCACTCCCCTTGTGGACTCCAAATCCTGCAAAGCACCTTCCCGACTGTACAGTGTCAAATATACATTGGAAAGGGCTTTAAGCTGGAGTACCCTCAAATTCAAGCTGCTAAGCCAGTGAGGGGCCGGCCTGATGCGGTCACATGCCACGTGACTCCAACACAGGGAGTCTCTGGAGGTTCACCTGGGGCCACAGTGAAAGCCCAGTGGCTGCCTCTTGTTGAGGGAAAAGGGACGGATGCAGACGGAGCCCAGGGCATTTTTAGGCAGTTGGATGTCTTTTACGTGATGGACATGTCACGTCATAAATTTGTCCAAACCCACGGACTACCCAAACCAAGAGTAAAACCCAACTAGCATAAAGCACGGGCTGCCGGGGATACTCATGTCTCAAGATGGGGTTAAGACCGCAAGCCTGGCGTGGAAGGCCTTAACAAGGGCTCCAGAAACCACCTCCCGCCGCCCTGACGGTCCCCACCCAGGCCCCAACGCTGGCCTCCCTCCTCAGGGACTCACATTTTGGCCAGGACATAGCCCACAATCTTCCCGTTCTCATCCTCGGCGATGTAAGAGAGCTGGCGGGCAGGGGGAGGAAGCAGTCAGACCCCAAGTTCGAGGCCCGGGAAGCGGCCCCCCCACCGCCCCCCGCGCGCGCACCTGGGGCCAGGAGAGACCGTGGTAGAAATAGTACTTCATCTGGTAGTTCTCGGGTAGGCAGAGCAGGTTACAGTGCTGCATGTTCATCAGGTCCTCGGGCTGCGGGCGGCTCGGCGGTCAGGCGCGCGCCACCCGCCCATCCAGCCTCCCTCCGGCCCGAGGACAACTGAGTCTAGCCCGGGCTCCGACCCCGTGTGCTCCGGGAGCCCGGCGTCCCCCTCCTTCCCCACGGCGCGGCCAGGGTCCGAGCGCCCATCGGCTGACCGCGCCCTCGGAAACACGTGCATGCGGCCCCCGCCCCGACGCCGCCCGAGGCCTCACCCGCAGCACGCTCTCACCCTCGCATTGCGGATGTTCATGATGGCGTTGAAGGGTCGCGAGTCCCAGCGAAGCCACACCGGTGCGGCCAGGAGGGGCTGGACTCGCAAGGACGGCGGCGGAAGAGGCGGGACGCCCCGCCACCCACCATAGGCCAATGGCAGGAAGTTCGCCTCTGCCGGAACCTATCAGCACGCAGAGCGGTCCAGTGAGCGTGCACATTATGGTGGAGTGAGCCAATACGTGGAGAGTTACGGCGCGCGGGGCGGGACGATGAGCAGGGTGGGCCAATGAGCGGGAGCTCGGGGCTCGCGACGGGCCAATGCAAGTAGCGGTCTGAGGCGAGGAGGAGGCCGCCGGGCTGCCCCCTCCCGCGGGCCCATGGAGGCGCGTGCACGCACAGGTTGAGAGCAAACTGAGCTTTATTTCGCGCCTCAGTGACGGGCACGACGACCGGGGCAGAGGGCTTGGGACCTAGGACTTGTAGCCGGGGGCTAAGCGGCTCAGCAGGGCGTCCAGCATCTCCTCGCACATGGCTAAGCACCGCGGCACGTGGAAGCAGCCTGCAGGGAGAGGCGGCCGGCAGGGTCGAGAGAGGCGCGGCCCCTGCGCCCCCCACCCCCACGCACTGCTGTTCCCACACCACTCACCTTTAAAAGGTCCCCCCTTGATGGTAAGGGCCACCTTCCCCTCGCGGTTTAAGTAGCCAAACCACTCCCCATGCGCGCGATCTCGGAACTGAAAAAATGAATGACAGCTGGTGGCCACAGGCACTGCCCAGATGACAGGGATCTGGGAAGACGTGCCCCCAGCACAAGTGGGCCGCTCCCCAGGGACAATGCTGGAAGCTGGGGTGGGGGGGGGTGCCTTTTCCTTTCCTGTAGGCAAGTCTCCAGCTGTACGACCAGCCAACAGACTTGAGGAAGGTCTTGGTGTCCGTGGACACCGGGCTCTGAGAGTGATGTCTTGGTGGTTCCCGAGGCTTTAGCCCATTGAATTGCATCAGTTACCAACTGAAGGACAGTGCGAATGTCAGGTGTTCATGCCTCAAAGCAGAACTGACTCTCGCCCTCATTCCTTCCTGTACCACCTGAAACCTGCCCTGGGTCTTGCTGTCTGGGAGACATGTACTACAGGGTCCTGTCGGAAGTCCATCTCAAAAGGCTCTCCCACCCCCAGAAACCCACACTTACTGCCCCAGAGTAAGAGGAGACCATCACCTCTTGCTCCCACCAGGGCTCAGTTTTAGGATCACAGAGGAAACATTTAAACACATTATCAAAGGGTCTTTTCAAACTGCCTATAAAAGTTGATGTATTCTTTATGGAGAGGAAAAGTAGTTCTGCCTCTCCATGCATTGTTTACCCCTTCATTTTGTTTGTTTGCACAACTGGATCTACTCCCTAGATCTTAAAGACTCTTGACACTTCTCACTCACCGCCCTGTGAACCTGTCCGCGTTCACCTGTAGGTCTGAATGCGTGCTTTGTGGATTCTACTGTTCTGCAGGCCAGTGCGTAGTGAGGTACCTAGCCATGAGAACTTGTTTCCTTGTTTTGTGCCATCTCTGCGAAGCGCTGTAGGATAAGCACTGGACTGTTAACCACAAGGTTCACAGGGCTTTCTGCACCTTTGTAGATTGGCAGCCTCCAAAACCTAGTGTCGTTGAGTCGGAACCAACCGACTCCGGGGCAGTGAGTGAGGGACTGTCATCTCTACATCTGTAGCCACAACATGATAGAAACACAGCTGGCCATTTCGGTTGCTGACCAAGTGCTGCCAGTCCCCTGCCGTCCACAGCCTCCATCATGGGAGCAGATGCTCAGCTTCATGTAGAGGTCAGTGCCCAGAAAGGTCTGATTTTCCCCAAGTTTTGGAGCCCATTGCTCTAGAAGCCCTGCCCTACGAGGGTTGACTGGCAGGGGCCATAATAATAATATGGAATCTTATTAATAAGGAATTAAAATGAAGAAATTGAGACATAAAGAAATGAGACACGGGGACCCTGCACATAGAAGAATTCATTGTTTTTTGCAAAGCAACAATTCTTTTCCTTGGATAGCAGAGCTACAAGGAAGAAATATTCTATGCACAGGTCCCTAGTGAATTTTTCTCTTGTTGAATCATTTTCTGATTTATTCATGATTTTATTAGTATCCCTTTACTTTAGATTTTGACTCTCCTACACTTTAGTATATCTTTATTACAAGTTAGAAGCCATATATTAGCTACATTTTATTCTACTTGTAATCATAGGTAGTTTTAATACTTATATTAACAATGTTCTTAAGATTGCTGGGAGACAGGATTTGTCAATTGAATTACTACCAGCTTAGGCTTAGTGATTATAAACATTCTTCCTTGTAGCCTTAGTTTAAGGCAACAAAGAATCCTTAAAAGCAACTAGGCCATAAATAAGGGCTGTGGGTACAAGAATTCCTAAAAACAATTAGACTATCGATAAAGGCAATGGGTATATACAGATACTAAATAAAAAGTCTAACTTAGACGTTGTTAAATTAATGATCAGTAAAATAGAGAAGTTGTTTTTCATAGCCTCAGTTTTTTAAATGTTCTGATATAAATGATATTTTTGTAGGCTATAAACAGTGTATGGAAGAAGTTAATGGAGAGTTAATTGCACCTAACAACTGAAAATAACAAGATTTTAACAGACAAAGGTTAAGAAACATATGTGAAGGTTAACTTGCTTCTCAGAGAAAAGAATAGAATTATGTAGGAACAAATGTTTAACTGAAAGGTTTCAAGGCACCAGGAGGGCTCTCGTATGTGTTGCTTTAACTTCTCATCTTTGTTGTAAACCATGAAGAATGGGCCTCAGAATAGATTATATTTTGAAGACATTGATTACTATGAAAGCAATGTTTTTTGTAAGGGGGTTGTAAGATAGAATAAGGAGAGTAATGGGAAGGAGAAGGAAAAAGAATAAAGAGTAATGTAGAGAAGGAAGGGAAAAGTGGTGGGGAGTAGTGTGAAGAAGGAGGGTAAAGGAGTACTGTGTAGAAGGAAAAAGAATGCGGAGAGAAGGAAAAGAGAATGGAGTAGAGAATGTGGTGGAGAATGGAGGTAAAGAGTGAAGGGGAGAGTGAAGAGTAAGTAAAGAAATGGAAGGAGATTACAAAAGCAGGAGGGGAATGAAAGCAGGAGCAGGGGAAGGGAGAAAAGAAGCAGAAGAGATGAGCAGGACAGTAAAGAATGAGAGAAGAATAAAGCATGTAATAAGAAGATTTTGAATTCATCAGGACTTATCAACTATGTGTAATTCTTTTTCCACCTACGGCCGCACCCGCCCCTTCCGGAAAAATCCTTGAAATAAACTTGCCGGGGCTGGCTCCCTGCAGTTGACCAACAGCCTGAGTATTTCTTCCTCACCTCCCTTGTCCACTGGGCCCCCTAGGTGTCCACTGCTTGTAATGCCTGCTTTGGTTGCTGGGCTTCCTTCTCCCCCACCCACCCCCAGTTGGGTCTCCTTAGCTGGGCCCTCCCTCCTCCCTCTTCTCATTGGTGCTCAGTTCCCCTTTCTGGCTCCTTTCCATTCCCATGACACCCAAACTTCTGTCCGGCCCAGACCTCTCCCCTGAACTAGATTCAGAATCTAGCTCCGCTTGATTTGGGTGCCCAAGGGACATGGCCAACACAGCAAGATGCCCTCCAGTGCTTCAGCAAACCAGCCCTGCCCCTCTGGTACTAGACCAAACAGTGTCCCCCAAATTCATCTCTGTCCAGGACCTTGGAGAGTGACCTCCCCCTGGCCCTCAATTCCATGAGAAGTGTCCTCTGAGACTTTCCCTTCCCACCCCAGATTGGAGCCTGGGATTCATCCTGATGCTTCTGATCAGAATCACCTGGGGCCCTTAAAAAACGGAGCTTCGGATTCTGCCAATGGGAGAGCTTCCAGCAAGGGGTCAAACCAGAAGGAACTGGTTCAAAGTCCTAACCAGCCCCCAAAGGAACTTCCTGTTACAATGTGTGGTCCTTGGTTTCAGCAGCCCCAGGGCACTCACTCCTGACTCAGACCATGTGACCCACCCCTGGGGGGAGGGGCACAGGACGGGGATGACACACACCCACTCTTGCCATAGACCTTACCTGTGTCCCCTGTCTGAAATTTTCTCCCCCTAGAACGCCCCCAACGCAGCTCCCCTCACCGCCCCTGCCCAGCCCCTTGGACCGGCTTCCTTGTTCTCTGCTGTCTGGCTTGTTCACTGGTTTAGACCTCTGTCTCCCCTCCCCCATCTGGATGTAAGCTTGATGGCACAAAGGGGGGGAGGGCTCACCTTGTGGAAGGTGTACTTTGCGATCTGGCAGAAGTGGCGCAGCAAGATCTGTTTCCCAGTTTCACAGTAGCCCATGAGGAAGGCGACCATGGCTTCAGTGTGTGGCCACCAGAGCTTCATGGACCACTCCAGCTGTGAGCAGAGGCGGTGTCTTAGCGCCCAGAACTACCTTCCTAAGTAGGCTCCTGCCTTCTGGTCAGTCTGTCTTAAAACCCCTTGGGCACTGGGCTCCCGACCCTGGCTGTGACAGCCACCCTTCTGCACAGAGCCTTTCAAAGACACCATGGCTCCTTCCTCACTGGTGGGGGGCTGCATGAGCAAGGGAGTGGGCAGCTTAGAATAAGACTCCTCTCTCACCTGGGTAGGGCAGAAGCCGTCGACATCCTTGAAGTAGAAGAGGCCTTCATGATCGGGGTCCCATCCTGAGAGGAAGGGCTTCAATAGGAACTTGTCGATGACATGGTCGAGTAGCTTGGGGTCACCTTTCCGGGTGGCATAACGGAGCATGAACCAGCCGGCTTCCAGTGCATGGCCTTGGGGGTCAAGAGAAGGCAGGAACTGTGTTTCCTGGGGAACCTCCCTTCTTAATAGTGGGGGCTTCTCTGAACACCCACCCTGGGCACCTGAAGGGCCTGGCCCCCTAGGCCCACTTGGCCGTCTCACACCTGGGTTCTGGTGTCTCCCAAGACAGCCAGCAAGTTCACAGCCTTCCTCAGTCACGTTCTCCAGTACCGCAGTGCCATTCCTCTGTGGGTGAGGGGCAGGAGGAAGGCCTTTCAGTCTCTAGCCCTGTGCAATCAGCCAGGAAGCCCTCGACCTTGGTCTTCCAAGGCCCTCCTCCCGCCTGGGCCCCACTGCTGGGTGGGGCGTTGGAGGAGCAGCCTGCTTCCCTCCCTGGAGCCTAGGCCTCAGGAAGGGAACTACAGACGGGGAGGGACTTCTCCTTTGGAGACCTGGTTCAGGGCTCCAGCTCCTCTGCCTGCTGGCTCAGCCAGGTTCCCCACCTTCCCAGGCTCTGGGGTGTGGGCAGTGCCTACAGCCCCACCTGGACATGGTTAAGGATCCTGCTGGCACACCAGTCTCCCAGCTCTGCGTATTTGGCGGCCATCTGCTCATCTGATTCCCCAAACTGCTCTACCAGGCACAGCATCATCATGGGCACGGCCAGGGGCTCTGCGTCAGGGGTCCCCAAGTACTGAGGCTGGCCCAGCCCCGTGGGGTCCTTCTGAACCCAGTACACCAGCTGCTCCATCATTGACACAGCGAGGTTCTGGAAGAGGGCAGGCGACGCTGAGGAGGACCCCAGAACCAAGGGCAGAGGCGAGCGCCCCCCAGCCCCACCGCAGGGTGAAGTGGGGGTGCAGTGTGGACTGGCCTGTCTGCCCCAGGACCTGGGAGGATGTGTGGAGGCGGGGGAAGAGAAAGGGAGACCCCTCCTCCATGATGACAATGCAGCAGTCAGGGGCCCCAGCCCCATACATACCTGGTATTGTGACTCCCCTGTGATCCGCCATAGCTCGTTCATGGCCATGGTGTAGAAACACTCACTGAAGATGGTGCGCTGCACCTTAACAGGGCGGCCGTCCCTCGTCAGCACAAAGGCACATTTCTTCCCAGGTGGTGCCACCTGGGCGTGGCGCAGCAAAAAGTCACCACCTGGAGTTGGCAAGTGGGTGTCCTTTAGAACTCAGGTGAGGAAGCCACCTCCTTTGGCCCTCCCAAGGTCTTCACTTCTAGACTCCTGGGGTGGCCCTGTAGGATCAGCATTGGACTATGAACCACAAAGTTGGCAGTTCAAACCCCCCAGCTGCTCATCGGAAACCCTGTTGTTAACTGCTGTGAATCGGAACCAACTTGACGGCACTTAACAACAGACCCCCTCTAGGAATCTCACCCTACGGAGGAACCACTGAAGTAGGGGTGAGCACCTGCTTTGGCTGCGTCTAGAAGCTCAGGGAGGTGGAAACGTTCAAACTTGCGGTACAGGTAACAATACATCCACACCTGGCAGAGAGCCGGCAGAACACTGCTTCAGTGGGCAGCACGGGGGTCGGGGTTGGAGTGTGTGGAGGAGGTAGCACATGAGCGGGCCCTACCTGCCGCCCCTGCAGCCAGACATACTTGAGGTCATCATACACCCGCCCCTCTTGGTCCAAGCAAGTAAAGAAGCCTCTGGGAGGAAGCACAGCACGAGAGTGTTTAGTAAGAGGAGGGAGGCCTCCACAGCCCGTGCCCCGGGACCACAGGAGAGAGGGACTGGAAGGCGATCTGTGGTGGCCTGGGAGCTGGGGGCTTTGAAAGGAGCAAAGGCCCTGCTGAGGGGGAGGCCCACCCGTGTTCCCGGTCGTGGGAGTGCTTCATCCAGAAGGCCATCACTCGATCCAGCTCTTGCTGCACATGCTCCTTCCAGGTCTTCAGGGTCTCTAGGTCCTTCTCCATGTCCTAGGGGGAGTCAGGGGCTGAAGACTTCGTCCCCATGGTCTCCCCAGGTCCCAATCTCTACAACCAGGCTCCTCTGGATCCCGGATCCCCCCAGACTCAAGTGTCTCAGACCCCCAGATGCAGCCCTTGGGTTTCCCCTACCTCTTGGTGGGCTCCGGAACCAGCTCTAGGGCTGCCCCCCACCAGTCCCAAGACCTTCTGGGGTAGCTCCCTCCCCCAGTCCTACCACTGGTTGCTTGATCGCTCCCGGAGACCCCTGCTTAGCCCTCCCAGCTCTCCAGGAAGCCAGATGAATCCGCTCTCTGTCCGGTAACAAACCACTCAGCTGACTGAGCTGCGCCCCGCCCACCCGTTGCCTAGAGACTCCGCAGGGGCGTGGCCAGTGGTGAGGGGCGTGGCTCGGAGGGTGCACGGTTCGGCCCCACCCACCGACCCCCGCGCTGGCCTCTGCTGGTGTGCAATGCCCGTGGACCTGGCAGGAGGAGCCAGACCAGGCAACCAGCCTGGGGAGACTCCAAGAGGGACGTGGAGGCCCAGCCGGGTGGGGTGTAGCAGGAGGGCGCAGAGAAGTGGGGAAGGACTCCAGTGCCCCGGCAGGGACCCCACCTGCCCTTCAGCCCCCAGAGTCACCAAGCTCCACCCCGTTGGTGTAAGAAGTCTGTGTTCACAGTGGCCTGCCGGCCGGGCCCTTTGCGTACAGACTTCTCACACCAATGGGATGCAGCTGAAAGGTCCGCTGGTCACTGCTGTGCCCCCAGGCCTGCTTCCCAGAGCCTGGTCTGCCCTGGCCACTCTGTTCCACACAGTCACATGGCTCAGAGGAAGGCTGGTTGAACTGTCCCCTTTCCTCAGTGAGGCAGAACATCAGCAGAGAGTTAGGGGTTGCCACTGCCTGAAGCCCCAGGTCCCAAGCATAGCCTGAGCTCACTGGGGTTCCTGGGACAGCGGTGCTGAGATGGTCCAGTCTCTGGGGATAGACAGTCTGCTGGTCTTTCCTGTCACCACCGGTTACCACCTGCCAGGTTGTGGCTGCTCAGGGAAGTTGGGGGGGGGGGTAGTTTATGCTGAAGGGTCTCAAAGGTCAACCTGTCACATGCCTGGCCAATCTGCAAGGCCCCACTGGGACTGAAGCCAAATGCTTTCCCCATCTCTCTCCCTGGACCGTCCCCTGTCCCCAAACCACTGTCCTCTGAGTGGTCCACATCAGACTTGCTATCAGGCCTCCTGATAGCAAGGAGCTAAGAGTGTCGCTGTACCAGATGCCATGCCTCAGAGCCCACACATGTACTGCATACACATACACACACACACACACACACACACACACAGCAGGGCAGAGGGAGAACTTAAGTGTTGCTTCCAATTTCTCCAGTGAGCACCAGTGGGCTGGATGTGAAATCAGGGGCTCGATGACAGAGACTTAACTCAAGAGCAGGCATGTCCCCCAAAGCCTGATGGGTGGGCAAACGGGGCCTTGTCTCCAAAGGGATCCTGGAGGAGGGAGGCCACATCCACACGACAGGGACGGCGGGACCTGCTTCCGGCAACCTGGTCCCAACCCAGCTTAAAGCCAGGAACCAACTTCTCCAGTAACTGTCCAGGCAAAGGCCCTCCCCAACAAAGAACTCAAGACAGCAGACAGTTATTCCAAAAAACGTCTTTTAATTGTTCAAAATAGCACAAAACGACATCGCACTATGGTAATAATGGAGTCACGGGGCTTCTTCTACAATGAATGGACAGGTGTACAGCTCTGATACAGGCAGAAGGGGGGGTGGGGCCAACAATGGGACCAGGCCTAGAGAGCCTGAGGTGACGAAACAGTGACAGTTCCCACAGTAAGATGTACTATACAAGGACCTGCCCCCCCCCCAAAGCCGCAGGTGGTCAGGCAGAGGCTGGAAGCTGCTTACCCACCCCCGGCGCCAGGCTCCAGGGCAGATGATGGCGGCTATTTCAATCCTTCTGTGGAACCTGCCTACAGCTTGGGGAGTGGGAGGAACATTAAGCTGGCTCATTGACCAAACAGAACCCCAGGCTCCCCTCAGGCCTTTGGAGGGCTGGGTGGCTGCTGCTAACTAGAGGTCCTGCCCCACCATCGCTTACCTCCACCCTCACCCCAGCTGCCTCCACTTCCTGGTTCCCCTTAACTTGCTTCCTTTCCCCTTCCGTTTACAACCTTGCTGGGGGACGGAACTATCAGAGCAGTTCAGGGTTCAGTCTCCATTCCGGCCTGGGATGGGCGGGACCCCCCACTTGTCTTTTCTAAGACACCTGACTGGTCCCAACCCATCTTGAGCTTGACTCTGGAGATGCAGGGACACCACCCCTTGGGCTGGCTTCCCAGCTCACCCCTCTTCTGGGGGAACACCCACAGGACCTAGGGTTCCTCCTCACTCCCACCAGAAAGATCATTGCCAAGACAAAGCTTAGCCAAGGAGGAAAAATAAAAATGATACACATTCTGTACACAACTAACAACAACACAAAGACAAAGCCCACACGCTAACGCTAAAATTACAATAAAAAACGTTAACTTCATCAATGTCAACTTAAAACAAATACAACAGATGCAGCAGTTGGTGCTATCCCCCGGCCTCACGGCCACCTGCACACTACAGTGCGCGGCACAGCCTGGCCGCCGGGCTCCTTCCCCCCTTTTGCTTTACTCTTTCGTCTGGGTTTCCGTGGGCCAGAGGGTAAGGGAGAGAAGTGGGTATCAAGGCCTCTGAGGCGGTATCTAAGCTCCCCAATGGAAATCGCCGTGCGCAGAGACAGGCTGGAAAAGCCTAGGGAAGGGGTGATCGATCAGTGGCGGAGAACAGAAATGTACACACATCCAGGAGAAGCAGGGACTGAGCGCAGAGGTGGGCAGGCCTCCACCTCAGGCCATGCCAGGAGCAGCAGAAGGTATGCAGGGTCAGGGGGGCCCCTAGGAAGGTGTAGGGGTACAGTAAGGGTGAGGGCAGGAGGAAGCAGCACTCCTGTCACGTGCTCATCGCTCCTCCTCCAGCAGCCTCCCACCAGCCAGGGTGAAATGTGCTTTCTTTAGGTGATTTCTCGTTAAAAACAGAGAAGAGAGACAGCGTGAACGGATGACTGACAAGCACGCGATCAAACGAACGAAGGAAGGAAGGAAGGAACGGTGGCCAGTGAGGATGAAGTGCCAATGGGGTGGGACGAGGCAGGGCAGGGGCCCCTGGCAGGCGGTGTTCCTGAAGCAGAAGGGAAGGGGAGGAGTCTGGAGAAGAATCTAGGTGCTGGCCACATTCCTCACTGACCGTCTGCCTTCGATTTCTTTGGAGCGGATTTCCTTGGGGGCGGGGAGGAGAGGAAAGGCACCGTTATCACCACCCCACCTTCCACAGTCTCTACCCACCACCGCCAACCTCCGAAGGGTCCTGAAAGGGGCTTCCTGCTTACATTTCCGGAGAGGACATGGGCCGTTTGCTGGCCGGCTTGGTGCCAGAGCCGTCTTTACTGGTTTCTGTAAGGAGAGGTGGCACCATAAGGCAGGCAGAACGGAGGGCATGTACCGCTCACACAGACAGCAGTCCCGAACAAACCCAAAGACATGAAATTCCACTGTCATCTAGTGGATTGTGACTCAGCGAGCCGATAGGGCGTTGCCAATATTTATGGGAGCAGGCAGCCTGCGCTTTCTCTTGGGCTTGAACTGCTGACCATGCGGTTAGAAGTCTAGCAACTAAGGCATGGTGGTGGCAGTGGGGAGGTAAATGATCTGGACAGCCGAGGAGAAAGTTACCCTGGTCGCCAGTCCTGTACCTCCAAAGCCAGCCAGGCAGCTAGCCCCTCCTGGATGGGGTGGGAAAGGAGAGAGCCTCAGGCCAAGACTCACCTTGCAACCACCTGACTTGGGTGGCGGGGCCGTAGCCCTTTTCATTGCGGGCGGCAATTCGGAAGATGATGGCAGGTTTGGTGGTGTAATCGATGTGAGCGTTGGACAGGCTGGAGGATTGCACCAGGCAGGAGGGGCTGGGCCCACAGTACACCCGCATGAAAGCCAGTTGGGCCGGGGCTGCGCTCTTGGGCTCCCCACTGGCCTGTGTGCTCTGGATGGCCAGGTAGACCGAGTATTCGATGATCTTGCCAGAAGTCACGGAGGGTGGCTCCCAGGTGAGGTGAGCACCGTCTGGACTCTAAGACATACGAAGACGTCAGGAGATCAAGGCCAGCCTTCTGCAGCCTTTGTGGGCATAGCCCTCCCCCCGTAAAGGGGGGTCCAGGCCAAGTCCAGCAGCTCACTATGGAGGGAAGGAGGGGAGGGCGTGGGGAGCTGGCAGGGGACAGAGGCCACAGACCTTATCACACAGCAACCACGCTCACCTTGCTTATCTTAATGGCACAAGGGGCCCCTGGGAAGCCAGGCAGACATGTCTTGAAGGCGGAAATTTCACTGAAGGGACCCCGGCCACAGGCATTGACTCCAGCCACCCGGAACTTGTAGGCTGTTCCAGGCTGCAGCTCCTGCTTCTTCAGCTGGTTATAGTCTGGGGCAGAGCTCCAGTCCTCCTAGGAGAAGACAGCGGAAAGCACATTGGGGGACGAAACTGAAAATTCCCTCCTCCTTCCGGGTACCCACCCAGCTCCATTCAATTCCCCCCAAATGCTCTGGCCCAGCCCCCAACCCCAGGGTACTTACGTCAGAGGAGACAGCAGCGTCATCTGGTGGCAGGAAATAGTGTGTCACCATAACATTGGTGCCCTTAATAACCCCCACGTCAAACCACTGGTTCTCCTTCTTCACAGGGGCTTTGCTGGGCGGGGGTGGGGGATCAGGTTTCTGGAAGACCAGAGCCAAGAGACACAATCAGACACACAGCCCTCTAGGCAGGACATGGCCTCCCTCCCTGTGGCCCTCCACGCCTGACTCACCCCCCCCATGGTCTCTATGCCGTTGGCTACTTCCGTTAAGGTAGCTGCAGCTTGCAGCTTCGCGGGGCTGGCGACCACAACTGGCTGGGGGGCCACAAACGTGTTCGATGGTGCCAAACCTGGGAGAGAGAGAGAAAGTGTCAGGACAAAGCATGCAGCCCAGCCTCCCTTGGCCCCTTGCCTTCTGCTGGACATACAGTTCCCCTTCCCCACCCCCCGACCCCCAGCTCACTCTCAGTGGCGGTCGAGGGCAGCAGGGCCACAGTGCTGGGGACAGCAGCAGTCAGTTCATTGAGGCAGTTGCTCTCGATGGTGGGGTCGTTGAGGCTGTCAGCAGGGGCCAGGGCCTCGGTGGGCAAGTGGTGTTGGGCCTGGGCCTGAGCCTCCTGCAGCTGCTGCTGCTGCACCAGGGCAGCCAGTTCCTGCTGCGTTAGCACAATGGGGATGGTGGTGGGCTGGCCCTCCTGGCCCTCGGCTGACAGGTGGCCTAGCTCTGCCTGGGCCACAGTGGTCGCCGCCTCAGATGTGTCCATTGGCTCCCCAGTGCCTGCTCCAGGAAGGAGGAGAGGACTACTCAGTAGCACAGCATTCCAAGGAGGCCCACCCAGCTCCCACTGGACTCTCCCAAGGCACCTACCCATGACGGCCTGCTGGGCGGCCTGGAGCACCGCCTGGATGGCCAGGGCCTGGGCTTCCTCTGTGGCCGCAGCCTGGGCAGCAGCTTCCGCTGCAGCAGTCACGGCCAGCTCCTCAGGAGTGAGCCCTGTCACCATAAGGGTGGTGGTGCCTGCCTGGGCCTCGGCCATCAGCTCTTGGGGCAAGGCCAACTGGTCTACCTCTGATTGTGTAGGTGGGGGTGGTTGGACTACCACGGTGGCCACCACTGCGGAGCTGGCAGGCTCCTGGCCCGAAGACGGGTCCCCTGTACTGCTCAAGTCCACGGCTGCCTGGAGCTCAGGGTCCTGGGTGGCCGTCAGGGCGTCAGCGGGCTCCCCCAGCAGCGCTGTGGAAGCTGGCTGCAGGAGCTGACGCGGGGGGAGCTGCTGGCGAGGCCCGGGTGAGACCTGGAGATCCTCTGGGGGCTACAGGAAGGTAACAGCAGATAAGAAAGGGTATGTCCAAAGTTTCCGTGTTGGCTATAGTCACTGCTATCATGGCTGGAATGGGGGACTTTCAGTCACGGATGGTGGTGGTGATGTGCTGTCGAGTCGGTTCCGACTCACAGCGACCCTGGTACAAGGTTTCCGAGGCCGTCAATCTTTACGGAAGCAGAAAGCCTCATCTTTCTCCCGTGCAACAGCTAATGGTTTAGAACTGCTGACCTTGCCGCCGTTCGCAGCCCAATTCATAACCACTACGCTCGCTCACTGATGAGATCCTCGAAAAGGCAAGAAGGAGGCGGCCAGAACACGGCAGGTGGGCCAAGGAGCGGGCTTGCTTAGGATCTTCGGGGCCTGACTCATCACTGGTTACTTGGCAAGGACGCTAACGTGTGTACGTTATGTGTTGGAGGATAGAGGGTGGAGGGTGGCAAGTGAGGGAACAGTGCTTCGTAGACAAAGGGTGTCCGAGGACCACCTTTACAGGGCTACAGTGACTCGACCAGCCACGGAGAGCAGCTAGGAAATGGAAGCAAAGTGCTGCAGACACACAGAGGACTCGCCTTCCGGACCCCCCGCAAGCAAGCCTGCCCTTTTATGGTCTGGAAACAGCACCAGAATGCACTGTGTGCAGCACAAGAGCGACACCTGGTGCCAGCTCCGGAATTGCAGCTACAGAGCCATCTCCATGCCCCCCGCCGCCCTCTGGAGAACAGAGCCAGCCTTCTGGGGCTCTCACCGGCACAGAGGGGCCTGGAACCGGTGTGGACTGTGTTACTGTGGTAACTGCTCGCGTCAGGGTGGAGGACACGGTTGTCGTGACAGCGCTGGAGCTGGCGACGTTCCCGCTGTCGCTCTGGGTGCTCTCTGCCTCACCCTGATCGCTGGCAGCTGGGGGGGGGTCTGTGGGGGGCAACAAAGCAGAGTCACGAGGGCCTAGTGGAGCCTGCCAGTTGAAGCCTGCCACCCCCTTATAAGAGTGGCCTCCAGTGCCCCCAGCTGCAGCAGTCCGGCACGCTGCTTGCGACAGTCATCTAGGTGCCCATACTCACCTTGGTTCGAGCTCATGTTGGAGGTGACGGTGGTAGCTGTGTGGGTGGTACCCGTCTCATGGGTCTCACAGGGCGGGTTGGAGCAGACCCGCTGGGTTGGGAAGGGAGTCAGCAGTGCGGGGTTGGCCTGGGAAGCTGCCGGGCTTGGGGCCGCCGGATCCAAGATGGTCTCCAGGTCTCGGCGAGCAGCGCTGTCATCGGGAAGCAGGGCACCGACGCTGACGGTCATGGTGGTGCCGGTGGAGGTGGTCTGGTGTGTCTCACAGGGGCAGCTGGCAGGGGCCTGCTGCTGCCCACCCTCAGGCTGCCCCGAGCCACTGTTGGAGGTGGCGGTGGTGGCTGTGTGGGTGGTACCTGTCTCATGGGTCTCGCAGGGTGGGTTGGCGCAGGCTCGCTGAAGGCCACCTGCATTGGAGGTGGTGGCCGTGTTGGTAGTCCCCGTCTCATGGGTCTCACAGGGTGGGTTGGAGCAGACCTGGGTCCCTGGGGCCAAAGGGCCCAGCAGTGCCTCCAGGGCAGCCATAGTCATCTGGCGCTTCTCACACGCAGGCTTGGGGGCGCTCTGGGTCTCCCCGGGGCCCATGGCGGAGCGGGCCATGGTGGGGGTGTTGGTGGTGTGGGTGTGCTGTATCTCTGGCTGTCGCCCCAACGGCACGAGCTGACCCAAACCAGCTACCGGGCTGTCCTTGTTGCTGGTGCCACCAAGCCCAACTCTGCAGCTTGGAGGGGCCAGCTGGGCAAAGCCGGCACTCCCAGCCTCAAGCAGCAGGCCGGACACCCTGATGGGGGCTGCGCACAGTGGCCCGGTGGCTCTCACAGTCATGGTGGTACGGGTGGAGCTGGTCTGGCGGGTATGGCATGGGGGGGGCTTGCCTGAGCTAAGGGATCCCTCAGCCAGTGCAGCGCCGACAGCAACCCGGCCCACAGCAGAGGTGCCGGCGGCACAGGTGGGGTGCACCTCTCGCTGCTGGTTCCCAGCTGCAGGCTGTCCCGAGCCAATACTGGCCATGGCAGTGGTAGCGGTGCTGGTGATGCCCGTCTCGTGGGTCTCGCAGGGCGGGTTCGAGCACTCAGGCTGCCCAGACATGGTGGAGGTGGCGGTGGTAGCGGTGCTGGTGGTCCCCGTCTCGTGGATCTCGCAGGGCGGGTTCGAGCAGCCGGTGGGAGCTGGCCCTCGTGGGGGGGCCGACAGGTTGGCACTGACTACTGTGGCAGTATTGGTGGTCCCCGTCTCGTGGGTCTCACAGGGCGGGTTAGAGCAGACTCGGACTACACTGCCATTCTGTTGCCCGACGGCAGAGCTCACAAGTGGGGCACCTGCCTCCTGCCTGTCACAGACGAACTGAACCTGGGGGGCCTGGGTATGTCCCAGATTGGCCACAACTGTGGTGGTGGCCGTGTTGGTGGTACCCGTCTCATGGGTCTCACAGGGCGGGTTGGAGCAGACCAGTGTCACGGTGCCAGGCTGCACATCGCCCTGGCCTGAGTCAGCAATTGTCACAGTAGCTGTGGGCTGCTCTGTCGTTGGCGAGGCCAGAATGGACACAGGCAGATCGTGCACTGGCTGGGCCTCGACCCCGCTAGGTGCTGTGATCAGAGTCACCTGGGTAGGCTGGGAGACAGGCTGGGGGAAAGAGAACAGGATGATCAGTGATGCCACCGTCCACGGCCTGTCCTTCCCAGGCCCAGCCCTAGATTACTGCAGGTGACTCTTAAGGAGAAAGGAGCTCAGGCAGGTCCAGGAAGCAGGCCTGCAAAGACCTTTCTACACCTTGTGGCAGCAGAAGGCAGCTGAGCTGGGGTGCCCTAGGGGACCCCCGAATTCTCAGTACTGACACACACACTGTCCTGCATTCAGTGTCGCCAGCGTGCTCGGCCCTCCACCCCCCTGGGGCTGGCCTGAGCCTTCCAGCCACACTCCTACCTGCATGGTGATGGTGGGGGTGGTGAGGCCACCAGCAGCGGTCAGCGTGGTCTGAGCAGCGGAGACAGTGATAGCTGTGGGATTGATAACCTGGCTGGACAGGGTGGCGATGGTCCCCAAGGTGGTGATGGGTGTGGCCAGTGAGGCACTGGTGCTGTGCCCACCAGCCCCAGCCAGGCTGGTCGAGACTGTGCCCGTCACAGTGCCAAGGGTGGTAACACCTAGAGGGAAGAGAGAAGGCGGGGCGGGATGACAGCCCAGTGCAACTCCAGCCCCATGACTGGGGCCCCCTTTCCAGAAGCTTCTTGCTCAATGGTGCGAAGACTGGGGACTGGGCACAACAGGATGGGCGGGCTCAGGGGATCCAGCCTCATTAGAGAGGCAGGGACAAGTGACACACAAAGATCGGAACTCGGTCACTGCTGAGGACCGTACCAGTGGGCGACGTACCTGTGGTGCCCTTCACAACCAATGTGGTGACCGCTGGCTTGACGGCAGAGACGGTAACTGGGGTGACCAAGCGGACGCCACCCATGGGTACAGTACGGAGGATGGTGCCTGGTTGTCCGGGGGCCCCCTTCAGCACCACCTGGACACCGGAAGACCCACCAACGTCACCCGCAGGCTGACTAGGCCCAGGGCTGTCCCTCCCCGGCCCCTCTGGAGGCCACCCGTGGCAGCTGAGGCCTTGAGAGGGCTGTAAGCTGTTGGAGGGACTGAAACTACGCTAGAGTGAAGAGAGCAAACGTGTCTCACCTGGGTCACTCCTTGCTGACCATGGCCAGTGGCGATCTTAGGGACAGCTGTGATGATCTTAGCAGGGGCTCCAGTCCCCGAAGTCATCACTTTGGTGGTGATGATGGTGATGGGGGACTTGATTCCAGGAGTACTGGTCACACCTGGGTAGAAGGGGCCAGCTGGTCTTCAGCAGATCCTCTATCTAGCAGGGTCCGGCCCCTCCCGAGGGCGTGTCAGCTTCCTGTGTCCCCCAACTGCCCTCCTGCCCTTTCCCCTGCTGCTCTTCCAGCCACAACCGGAAGAGGCCCCGAAGCCCCCGATAAGGAGGCGAAGCCGGGAGGAAGGCCTCTCAGAGCCTACCTGTGGCACCGGCCTGGGTAATGATGGCTGACATGGGGATGGTCTTAATGATGGTGGTGGTGCCGGGCTTGGTGGTGCTGGGAGACACACTACTGATGCCCAGGATGGTCGGCTTGCTGCCCGCCCCACTAGCTTGGGTGGTCGTAATGATGGTGGTGGGCTTGCCATCTGCAGAGGTCACCAGCTTCAGGATGGTCCCAGCTGGCAGAGGGCCTTTGGTCTACAGTGGGAGTGTGGGGGTTGAGTCAGCAGCCTGAGGCGCTGGCAGAGTGGGTTCTCCCCAAGCCCGGCAGCCACGTCACCTGAATGATTTGTGTCACCGGGCCCGTAGAGGCCTGGCCTGTGACCGCAGAGGTCTGAACGGGTTTTGTCTGGACCACTGACATCACTTTGCCAAGGTTGGAAATCTGAAAAGCAGAGGGGAACATGAAGCAAGGGCTGGCCTGTGGGGGCAGCCACCTGTAAACCAGGGCACCTAGGGCTGTCACTCACGAGAGCACTGCCTCCTGGGACCGAGATGGGGCTCTTCACTAGGGTGATGGTCTTGGTCACGCCGCCCACCACTGTGGTCACCACCTGTGCTTGCTGGGCCACAGTCACAGTTCCTGATTTGTGCACAGTGATGATGGGGCGGGTGGCCGTGTTGGCAGCTGAGGACACAGACGTGCCCACCTGTGCGGCGGCAGTCTTCAGCATGCGGGTGGCAGGGTTGCTCACCTAGAGCAGAGGAGATTGATTGGTGGGCGAGGTAGGGAAGCTGCTGACGGGAACAAAAGGCCTTACCAGCAGCCACTGGTGCAGAGCCCAACACACCGTCAGCCCCTCCGGAGGCTTACCATGACAGGCGAGGAGGCCACTTTCACGGTGGCCGGCAAAGTGGTAGTCCCAGGAGTCACAGCCACAGTCTTGACAATGGTGGTGCCAGCAGGGACACTGAGCACCGTGGGCGCTGAGGACGGGGGGATCTTTTGGGTGGCAGCAGCCGCCGCCGCCAAAGCTGCCATTCCACTCATTTGCGGGTTGCTGCCGATTACCTGCGAGTCCAAACCGGGGACCATGAGTCCGCTGGTACAGACAGAGCCCCATCTATCTGCCTTCCCTGTCAGCTCCTACCATGGGGCAGACACCAGACTCCCGACACCCGGAGTTTGTCTGCAACTCCGGATGATTTCAAAAATGGGAGTCAGACCTCACAGAGCCCACCCAGGCCCTGCCCACTGGCGCTCACCGTCCCCTGGGCGCTCTGTGTGGGCACGACCATTCGCACACCCGCGGGCAGGGAGGTCACAGTGACTGGGGTTTTCCCGGCCTGACTGGCAGGTCTCATAGTGACCAGTGGGGTTCCTGTGGTGGCCTGAGGCCCAGTTACTTTGAGAACAGCAGGGACACCTGGTAAGAGAAGAGGGTGGGCGTCAGCGCAGCCCCAGGGGATGCCAAGGAGCAGTCAGCCCCCTGCAGTGCATCGCTAAACAATCCCTCTTTGACCAGCCCCACAGCTAAGTGCAGCTGGGGCCTGTGGACCTTGTATCTGGTCTGCTGTGCTTTCTAGATGATTCTTCATGACTCCTGTAGGGAACAGCTTTGCCGTGAGCAGGGCTGGGCCCGCCCCATGTCCCCAGGCACCAGCTCACCTTGAGTCCTCGCTGCAGTGGGCACAGTCGGCACGACCTGGATGGTGGTGGTGGTCGGGGGTGCGGCAGTAGCCTGAGGCAGCAGCGTGATGCCCACCTGTGTCAGTGGCTGTACGGCAGGGGCCGCAGCGGCGGGGGCAGGACTCTTGGGAGGGTTGGCAGGCACAGACGGGACGGGATTTGGGGTGGGGGAGGTAGCAGTGGCAGCAGTGGCAGGAATGTCGTATTTCTGGAGCTGAAGAAGATAACTGTCGGCCGTGGCCACGGCCCCCCAGCTCACCTCCAAGGAGGTGGTGTTGGCACGCACCAGCTGGACCCGGGACGGGGGTGGCGGTTTTTCTGTAAAAGAACGCAGCAGGTGAGATGAGGCACAGGAGGCTGGGTGGGGCCCGTCAGGGGCCTTTCACAGCATGTACCCACCTGTTTCCAAGTACCAGAGATCCTTGCAGCAGACCTGGTTGTTCCAGGCTTTCCGATAGCCATCCCGCCCACTCCAGATGTACAAGCGTGTGTTGATGGCTACAGCACAGTGCCCGGCTCGAGCCCGGGGAATGTTGTCCTCCAGTGTGTCCATTAGGATGCTCTCCCAGGCCATGGTGTCTGGGGGAGGGGGAGAACAGGTCACCAGAGAAGAACCTTAGGGTTTCTCAAGGGTCGCCATTTGCAATCAGGATTTTAAAAGCAGAAATTAAGAGATACTAGAAATGATGCCACTGCGAAGAAAAATTGGAACCACTAGTGACAAACTGGGCAAGACACTTCAAATGCAGCAAGGCCAAAGGGTGAACTGCTTCCATGTCAGTGAGCGAGGAAAGCATCCAAAGAACAAGAAATAGAGATGGGATGTAAAGGACGGAATGTGCGAAATGCCCAGCTAAGGCTCCCCTGTCAGGATCTGCAAAGAGCTGAGAGCCAGCGGCCTGGCCTGGTGAGGTGGAGGCCACTGTGGGAACTGCCTCTGACTGCTGGGTTTGTAACCTGCAGGTGTCCTGGTCCAGGTGTGCTGATGGTGCCAGGACACTGGCTGGAGCACCACTGCTCTGCAGCCGCTACAGCAAAGACAAAGGAGGAAGCCGTTCACTGGGGGCAACTGCACACTGCGCGCCACCACTGGTTTGATTCATGAAAACAAATAAGGAATGTACAGCTGATGCTTGTGTTTGTCCAAACTGTCCTGGGGGGGAGGGAGGGAGGGAGGAGCCAAAACAGCACAGCAAGCAGCTGCCTAGGAGGATTCCCGGATGGGAGGAGCCTCTGCACTGGGCTCTTTTGTTCCCTTGGATGTTGCCCACATGGATGAAGATCCTAGTCCGCAAAACACAAGGGCAGGCTGCACTCAGGAGGAGAGTGACCGGCCCACCCAGCTGAGGCCTTACACATGAGCTGAAACAGTGTCTTAGCACGGAGGACCCCCTAGCCCAGCCCAAGGAGACCATACCCAGGTTGAGACACGCCAGCGTGTTGGTACACTTCCACTCTTTCTCATGGGTGGCCACTTTGACATCATCCATGACGAGAGGCACCCAGCCTCCAAACACGTACATTCTGAGGGGAGGGAGGACGAGAAGAGAAGACGACAGCTCTAGAGAAGGGGACCAGCTGTCCGGAAGGCCCTGCACACGCTCCAGTCTCTGGCTCACCCCAGGAAAGTCCCTCAAAAACCTGTGGCCACTTGACCCTGCGGCAGCGGCGCTGAGCTCCCCGGCAGCCCCCCTTCCCAGGACGCCAGTGTCGGACCCACTCAAGTGTCTGGGTCTGGCTTTGGCGCCCTCCCCCAGCCCAGGCCTGCCTGCTCTAGAGTGAGGCTGTGGCTGCTCTATCCCAGGCCCTCCCGACGAGGAGCCCTGTACAGAGCACTTACTTGTTGCCTATGGTTGTGGCTGAGTGCAGGCTCCGAGGCAGCGGTGCCACTCCACTGAGGCTAGGCTTGTTCCACGTCAGCGTCTCTGTAGACCGATTGGGGGAGAGGGGAGTCACCAGCACTGGAGCAGACAACCGAGGTGCTGGCCCCGGGAGGGCTCGCCGGGCCCCCTGACAGCAATTTCCGTCTTTGTTGTTACAACCACCAGGTGACCGCATCTCCCATACTACTGCCGTGACTTTCTTGGCAGAGTCATTTCCTCAAATCTTTGAGGAGCCCCACTGAGAGCCAGGTGCTGTCCTAGCTGCTGGACTCCCCTTCACCCCCAGACTTCCTCCTTGGGCCCTGCCAGCTAGCCTGACCAAGCGAGGGCTCAAGAGCCACTATTGCTCCTAACCCTAGACAACGGCAGCAGTCACCTCTCCCCTTACTGTCTTGCTAAGGAGCCCTGGAAGCTTGTCAGTAGCGAAAGATGAGGCTGTGTGCTCCAGTACAAAATCTAGTCTCAGAAGTGCTACATAGTCAACAGGAAGAGTTAGCCAGGCTCCAAGCTCAGGACAAACACAACAGGATGACAGGAAGGCGCCGCTCCACCTCTCAGCGAGCCCAGCTCACCAGAAGATGATGTCTACGCAAGGTAGTGCCAGCAGACGAGCTTGGCCTTGTGGATTAAATTGTGGACCAAAAAAACTTGTGCTGCAAAGCCGAACCCCAATGCCTGTGGAGCCCCAATGCCTGTGGAACCCCAATGCCTGTGGAGCCCCAATGCCTGTGGAACCCCAATGCCTGTGGAGCCCCAATGCCTGTGGAGCCCCAATGCCTGTGGAACCCCAATGCCTGTGGAACCCCAAAGCCTGTGGCTATAACCCTACTTAGGGATGGGCTGTCTTTGTTAGGGGAAGGAGCCCAGGTTCATATTAGATGTGTGTAGCAGAGAGAAATGGGGAAGAGAGATGCCAAGGCCTGGACATTTCCAAGCAACCAGGAGGCAGAAGCTACAGAGACAAAGCTCCCCACCCACCAGACAGAGAGAACCGTCCCATAGAGCTGGCGTCCTGAACTTGGACTTCTAGCCTCTGAAACTGAGAAAGAATCCGTTTCTCTGCTAAGGCCATCCACTTGTGGCATTCCTTTATAGCAGCTAAAGACACAGGGCCACAAGCATCCAGCTGCTTACCAATATCGAGGGTCCAGAGGTCCCCCAGCCTGCAACCACTCATTCCTCCATAGATCACCAGCTTGGATTTCTTGTTGTCTTTCTCAGTGTAGACCACAGCAGTATGTGACTCCCGGGGTGGGGGCAGGACCCCATAAGTGATGGGGATGTCCCAGGCAACCACTCCAGAGCCGGGTCGCAATTCCAGGATGTATAAGTCATTCAGGTACCTGACAAAAAGAGACCGGTCACAGCAGGACTGCCTCCCCACGGCACACGGGCCACAGAAGCCCTCAGAGAGTGCACCCCAGAGGAACAGTTGGTGGGGGCATGGCAGCTGCCGGGCCCACCTAGCACGAGGGAACGTCAGCTTGTTGACCAAATGCCTTGGAAAATCCCAATCATTCAACTCAGAGGCAGTCAAGACACAGACGGAAAGCAACTTGCAAAAAGGGCTCCGAAGCAGCTCTGGTAGTGTAGTGGGTTACAAGCTGAGCTGCTAACCGCAGGTCAGCAGTTCAAATCTACCAGCTGCTACACAAAAGAAAAGATGAAGCTTTCCGCTCCTATGAAGAACGTGGGGACAAGCCCTAGGGTCCGTACCCTAGCCAAGTGCAAGCCTGTGTGTGTTCTAAAGGAAAGGGAAAAGTCTTACCTTGGAATGTTGTTCTTAGGGTCCTCGCTGTCATTGGCCAGACCCCCAAACAGGTAGCATTTGTTGCCCACGAGGGAGAAGCTGTGGCCGAGCCGAGGACACGGAGGTGGCCCATTTTTAGGTGTCTTAGCTTTGAGTCTCTTCCACTCCCACCGACTGGCCTGCCAAATGAAGGTTGATTACCTTGTTACATGGGAAGAGAAGGCTTCAGCACTGACCCCCACGCCCCCGCCATTTACGAAGCACTCTTCCCATGCTCTGCTCTGACCCCTGTGGGGGCCTTACCTGGAGCTCATAGAGGTCGTTGCTGTACTTGCCGTACTCCACCATCCCACCAAACACCAGTAAGCGTGTCCCGTCACACACAAAGCCATAGGCTGCACACCCGGGGGGAATGTCCCCTCTCACTGCCGGGATGAACCACTGGTTGGTTGCTAGGAGAAAAGAGGAAGCAGAAGTCGGAACACAGATGCTCCTAAAAGCCAGAGCCTCTGAGATCACCCCTAGAAAACCCACTCTTCTCCTCCCTACCCCACACCCCATGTTCCCTGGACTTCAAAGGGGGTGTCAGGCAAGAGAGGAGCTAAGATAGGATCTCTCTTCTAAGAGTGTGGTACCCCCTATATACAGCCTGCAAGTTTCCGGCTCCTTGGTGAGATCACCTGACCGGGCAGGAAGGCAATGCTGAAGATATCTCCTATCTGCTTCAGGAAGGTCTGTCCTTCCCCGGTTCCTCCACAGACCCACGGTACCCTGGCTCTGGCCCCAGTGCCTAGTAAGGGAGCCTAGAGCGCTTGTACCCAGCTCTCCCCGGGCGTCAGTACAGCCAGACGACACAACAAGCGTGCCTTCCCCTCCACCAGGGGGTGCTATATGGGTGGGAGGCGAGACCCCCATCTCTACTCTAAACTCCTCAGGCCCACAGCCTGGTAGTAATGCTACCGCCCCTCCCACAGCTACCCTTCGAGCAGCGTTCTCAACAGAAATGGCTGTGGCAGCAACCTTCCTGCCCTGCCCGTCAGTCTCAGTCACAGACGCTTCTCAAACCCACCCCTTTCAGCTGTAGCTGCGGGTAGGACAGGGAGACCACATGGAGGGGGCCAGGAGACCAGCCCACTACACCTGATTTCCAGGGCCGGTCCTTAGAGGGCATTCCCCAGTCTCTTCACAAATACAAAATGGGTTACTGTTGCTGGTGTTTTAAGTGCCATCGACTTGGTTCTGACTCACAGTGAGCTGCTTATAGAGTTTCTGAAGAATGACTGGTGGGTTTGAACCACCGACTTATCGGTCTGCAGTTGTTAAGTGCCATCGAGTCGACGTTGACTCATAGCGACCCTGTCTAGAGTTTCCAAGGAGTAGCTGGTGATTCAAACTGACTTTGCAGTCCAGCGCTTAACCCCGCAGCGCCACATCCAGGACTCCAAGATGCGTTGCTGGAGGCAAATGCGAGACCATGGCCCACAGGCAGTTTGGGTGCAATTTGAGCCAGAGGATTGTGTCCGGGGACGCAGGGTAAGTGGCAGCATATGCCTCTCTCAGGAGGGGCAAAGACTTGTGAGACAGCTCACCAGCTAGGACTGCACTCAAGGGTGGTCCAGGAGCGGTCAGGAGGCATGTGGTCACTAATATGTCCCCCACTACATCCTATATTGTCACTCCCCTGGCCTCAGCATGCGACTCGGCTTAAAGACTTACTAAGATTGCGGGCAAGAGCAGACTTCATAGGTCACAGTCTCTCCCAAGCTCTAAGGAGGCCCATGACAGGGACTCTTCGAAGCACCAGGAGACCCACCATCAAACGTCTTCCTAAAGTGGCAGTGAAGTGCGGACACACTGCCTGTGCACCCCCCCCCCCAGGAGTCAGGCTCTCTGCCTCAGCCCTGTTGTCACTCATAACAAACGCGGAGAGGCAACATCTTTCCACGACAAGGAGGAGTTCTTCCCAAGTTCTGGGCTAAAAGGCCAAAGGCACTGGACACACAGCCAGAGTTCAGGAGAGACCCTCACAGACATGAGAGCCTACCACTGGCAGAAGTCAAAAATGACCCCTTGGGAACATGCTGCCCTCACCCTTGGCTCCTGGTAACCACCAGGTAGGTTAGAGGCACCACCTAGGCTGGGACACCACCACTCGATTACTGGAAGGGACCCACAAGGGGATGATCTAGTTCTAGAACAATCCTATCAGGCAGTAAGGCATTTTCTGGTACAAAGACATGGCCTGCCTCTCCACTTCCCTAGCGAATCCCAGGCCTGCCCCCGAAATAGCGCAAGCCAGTACCCCCTTCCCGGCGCCAGTTCTGAACCATAGCAGCTGTTCTCACTCAGTCCCTGGCTCTGGTATCAGATGACCCAATCCCTGGGCTCCTCCTGGCTTTCTGGGCAGGTCCTCAGGCTGGAGGTGAACTTGGGCAAAGGAAGCCGCCAGGGTACTGGGTCTTGTGGGGAGGAGCAGCTTCCCCTGCCACTCTGTACTTGATGAATTCACTTTGTACTTGCTACTACCCGTCAACCTCTAAGCGCTGGAGACCCAGAAGGTGGGCAGCAGTCAGCAGAGCCTTCCTCATTTGCATTCTCACATTCAGCAATTGCTGGGGGCTGACCCAGACTAGGTACGCCCACACCTCACAGGGGTGAGTGCGTGGGCGAGTGCTCTGAACACTCCCCAACAAGTCACCCTGGGCAGTATAGTAGAGTCCCTCCCTCCTCAAGTGGCCCTTCCTTCTGGGGGCCTCAAGTCTGGGATCTGAGGGGCATGTTTGGATGATGCAAGTTTGATTTCTGCTCACTTACACGACTCTGAGGCAGATCAAGTCAGCATTGAGTGGCTGCCCGCGGTTTGCCCTCCTGGGGCCACCACCATGGCTGCTAGACTATCCCACGAGCACGGTTTTGGCTCCTGGGTCCGCCACAACCACCCCCGCCTGATCTTTGGTGACTCTTAGTGGTGTTGGGGGAGGGGGTAGTGGAAAGGACTTCACCAGAGAGAGCATGTTTGTTGTGGTTAAGTACTGTGGCATCGGTTCCGACTCATAGTGACCCTGCACAGGGTTTCCCAGGCTGCAAATCTTTACAGGAGCAGCAAGCCTCATCTTTCTCCGGCAGAACAGCTGGTAGTTTCCAACTGCCGACCTTGAGGTTCACGGCCCAATTCATAACCACTACACGACCAGAGCTCCTTAGAGAGGACATGAGGCCAGAAATGGGGCCTGGGGGGAC
>NW_006408963.1:862460-864129 GCF_000296735.1 Chrysochloris asiatica
GGGGGCAGGGGCGCACCCGGCAGATACAGGGGCAGATAACTGTTAACTGACGCAAGGAAAGAGAACAGCTGGTCTGAAGATCTGAGCTCCATCTAGGACTGCAAACCAGTCTCAACAGGCTTAGTGGTGGCCAAGGAAGTAAAATCGGAACAGACCTGAATTGTTGACATTTTGGTGAAGCGGCCCACCACTATTCAGAAGGGGCCAATGAGTGGTAGGTAGAGACTGGGTAGAGGCCTAAGGAGCCGTTTCGGGAGCCATGCAGCAACACACCCACTAACTCTGAGCAGGGCCTTTTCTAGCACAGTTCCTTGCTCCTGATTCACCCCCCAGTTTACAAGTTCAGGTCTCTTCTGCTTTGGCTCAGTTACCCACAGCTACCATGATGCCCCTGGACCTGTCACTTTCCTTCACAGACTCCAATTCCCTCATCTGCAAAAACAAGGCAGTTACGCCAGATATTTTCCAAGATTCCTTCCAGCTGCAACACTGGATGGAAATGAAAGAACCACCCTGTACCCTCAGAGAGCTTTGTCTCAGGCCCTTGAGTAACCAGCTCTGCCAAGGTGACATGGACTTCCCTGAGGACAGTAGATGGCCAAAAGCTACTCAAGTCTCCTGCCCATCACTGTTTCTAAGGTGGCCAAACAGAGAGAGGGTACAGGCTTTCAGTACCCGTGCCCCCTATTGGTGGGCACCCCTCCCCTGGCAATCCCTGGCTGTCCCCAGATTGCCAGGACTGCCGCCCGAGCTAGGGAGTGGGTGCGGCACACGCACGCGCACGCGCGCGCACACACACACACACACACACACACGCGCGCACACACACACGCGCGCGCACACACACACACAGCCCGGATGCCTTATCTCTTAGCAACGGGGAATGCTCAAGTGCCGCTGCCCCTTCCCGAGCGGAGCACTGAGGACTCAGCCTGCAGCCAGAAAAGCGAGCAGCTGCTGACCTCCTTGGGGGGCGGGACAGGAGCGCTCAGGGCTCCCATCTCTCGGTGTGCCCACCAAGCCCCCAGCTCCCCAGCTCCGGGCAGGGCTGGCCAGCTGCGTCGGCCCCGGACCGCGATGGCGATGGCAGGCTGCAAACTTCTGGCTGGGCACTTCCAGGAGCCCACCCCCGCCCCCCAGCCTTCCGAGGGGCTTTCACCAGGCCCTGTCCTACTTTCTGAAGGGGCACTTCCCTGCCCAGGAGCCCCTCCTCCCGCGCTGGAGCCTCCCGCTGGCTGCAGGCAACAGGTGCCAACGGATGCCAGGGGCACTGCCAGAAGCTCTCCCCGGGGATGGGTTATGCCCCTGCTCCAGCCTGCCCTCCTCAAACTACTGCCCGCGCTCCACCCCGCGGGAGGTCCACCCTCGAAGTTTGGAGGGGGGCTGCCCAGAGCCCCGGCCGAGGATGGCTTTGGAGCCCCCGGGTTGGCAGAGAGGAAGCAGCAGGAATGCTGACGGCTCCCAGAGGGTCTCCCAGGGGGGACACACCGAGGGGAGCTGGGAGGGCGGGAGGGGGGCGCTGCGGCACAAGAGGCGCCGCCAGCCCACCCGCTCGCCCGCGTTTCCCTCCCTTTTGCAGCCAGAACAGTGCGTTCCTCCCCGTTCCGCGCCAGGCGCACCCCCCTGGCAGACCGCCCTGTCCCCGCCGCGGGCGACACCCCGAGGGCCA
>NW_006408963.1:864259-870593 GCF_000296735.1 Chrysochloris asiatica
TCACCCGTGTTGTACACGTGCAGTTCGTCCACGATCCCCTCGTTGCCGCCGCCGAACACCACGATAAGTTCCTTGATGGCCACTGCGCGGTGGCCGTGGCGGGGCCGAGGTACCGGCCCCGACCAGCCCACCACTCGCTTCCAGCGGGGCTGCAAGAGCACCGCCGGCAAGTTAGCGGGCGACACGGCCGAAGCCATAGTTGCGTCCAAAGGCGCGCTGGAACAAAGTCTCCAAGCGGGAAGCGGGGGCTCCCCGAGTCCTCTCACACACCCCCTTTAGTCTAAGCCAGTTCTCACGAAGAAGCGGTTTCTCACACAGCGGTGGACTCCATGGAGGCCGCCATCTTAACTATCCTCCGTCCCTCCAGTTCTTCCCGATCTTCTCGCTCACCCCGTCTCTTCAAACGCCTCCTGAAACTGTCGAGCGTCTAAGCCTGAGAAGCTGGAGGCCGCCGTGTTTCGGCGCCCTGACAACCTGCCCCGGCGCTCCCACTTACAGGCTCGGGAGGGAGGCCGTGGGAGCCGCCATCTTGAGCCGCCTCTCTCTCCTCCCTTCCTCAGTCGTAGCCCTCCCCCGCCGGAAATGGCGGAGCCCCGGCCCGGTTCCCACACCCCCAAGTCCCCTTCACTGGCCGGCTTCCGGGGCGGGTGGAAAGGAGCCACAAGCGCCGCGGTCGTCCCAGCCCTGCCGGCGCTCAGACCACAATTGTGGGAGCCGCCATCTTGAGACCGTGCCGCTTCCCCGCCCAGCACTTAGTGCAGCCGCCGCTCCCGCCGCAGCAGCCTCAACACGCCTAAGAAATGGAGGCGCGTCGCAGGCTTGTGGAACTAGTTCAAACTCGCGGAGGCTGCTCGGGGGCTCGCGCTGTACGGCTCTTGAGGTCTCGCACCTCTCTCCTGAATCCGACTGCTGCTGCTCAGGCTGCGTCTGCCGCTCTGGGAGCCGCCATCTTGAGACTATCTCCCCCTGCCCCCCTATTCTCTATCTCCTGACTCTGTTCTTCCACTGCAAACCAAATGCAAGGCAGCGTCCGATCCTCACTTTCCTCCTTAAGATTCCTTCCCACAGGGGCCGCTCCAAAGGGCCAGAGTTAGGCCGTGAAGTGGCAACTGTACGGCAGGAGGACCGGTAACGGCAGGGCGCTCATGCCTCCTCCCTGGGAGCCGCCATCTTGTGTAAAGAAGTAACAACTAAACATGGCGGCGGCGGTCGGGCGAGGGGGTGGAGCCTTGTGACGTCATAGTCCTCCGCCCTCGCACTGTTTAGGCTCGGAGCCGAAGCGTCTTAAAGGGTCCCCTTGTGCTGACTCGCAGCAGGGGATCGGGGCCCTCGCCGCACCCGGACCCGGTCGGGCTGCATTGGTGCCGCGCTCGGGCCAGCCGTAGCCCCGCCCCGCGGCCCCCCACCCTTCCAACGGCGACTCCACGCCTCCGCCCTGGGAGCCGCCATCTTGCCACTTCCCCTCGCCCGGCCGTCCGCAGGCGTCAATAGGGACTTTCAGCACAAAACAAAGATGGCGGCGGCATCTGGGGAATGCCCGGATGAAAATGCTAAACCCTGAGATTCGCGCAGCCCCGCCCCTCCCCATGGGAAAATTTCCCCGAGTCCTTGGAGGGGGTACAGCCGAAAGAGGTTATTCTTAACTAGCAGTGGCAACATGGGCACGGATGGCTGGGGGTGGAGTGAAGGGCAGTTTGGCTAAGCACTTTCCCGCTTTGCACAGTCTGCGGCTGTAGGCGAGCCGGCAGGAGGAGTTGTCGGGGGCGGGGCGGAAGGGGCGGAGCCGCCTGGATCCCAGGCCTCACGGCTCCGCCTTCGGGCTCCGCTTCTACCGCCCCGGCCCAAACAAAGGGGGGACGGGCCACCCTCCGGCCCTCAAGCCCTCAAGTCTCAGGGTGGTTAGCCATGCCGAAGGCGCGGGAGGACCGTAGTTTGGTATTCAGGCGGCCACGGGAGAGCTTCACATCACTTCGCGTCACCTCGCGTCATCCCGCTTTCTTCCCAGAGCCGCCGCGTCCCGCCCCCCCGCGCATGCGTACCGCTGCTTTTCGGGTCCGCCCTTTTACGCGATTTGAATTTCCCCAAATTCGCAGCGAGAGAGGCAAAATACCCGGATGGTGCTAGCTAGCGTTTTCGCGCCAATACTGTAAGTTCTCACCACAACCTGGCGAGGTGGGTACTGCGATCGCCCCCATGTCACAAGCTTCCCAGAGGCTGCCGACCCAGGAGGTTGCGCCATCGTGCCAACTGCCAGGACGTTTGCTGTAGGGCCGGGAGCGTGGGCCGGGCACAGGTCTTTTCCCTGCGTGATTCCAGCTCCTTTTCAGCTTTATTTTGACTAACTTTTCCCTGAATGTAACATTTCTGGCAATTAGGAACGTAGGTAGTAAAGCCCAGGAGCATTCTCTGCACCTTGGACTTTGTCACCAACAGAAATCACATGATTCCATTCCGTATCATCTTGCTGTTGCTTCAGCTGTCTGGACATTTCCTTTACACTCACCACTACTATGAAATTAACTGGAGTCATTCAACCTTACCCGTTATCTTGTAATAACGAAGCACATACATGACCAAATCACACATTGACATGGAAATGACTGCTCGTCAACATTATGAGTTTATTTTGTAATTTAGGCGTTTCATGCATCTATTAAGGAGCTCTGGTAGTGTTGTGGATTACAAGCTGAGCTGCTAATCACAAGGTCAGCAGTTCGAATCTACCAGCTGCTCCGCAGGAAAAAGATGAGGCTTTCTGCTCCTGTAAAGATTTATAGCCTCAGAAACCCTATTGAGGGATGCTATGAGTAGGAACTGACCACCATGGCACATTGCCTGCCACCACCATGTATTTATTTGGAGCGAGGTGGCTCCATACAATAAGCACTGGACTGCAAACCACTAGGTCGGTAGTTGTGGCCGCCAGTTGCTCCGCAGGAGAAGGTGAGGCTTTCTGTGCCCATGAAGATCTCTAGCCTCAGAAACCCTACACTGATTCAGTGACACTTAACAACAACCTGCATTTATTGGATAAGCACCAGACTGCTAACAGCTGTGTGGGCACTTCAACCCCCCACCAGCCCCTCTCCTCAGAAACCCTATACAGGGTGGCTATGAGTTGAAACCGACTCCATGGCACTTAACGGCATGCATTTATATAAAGAGGTCTCTTGTGTCACCAGGAGCAGGGAGCATTCGCTACTCCTGTCTGTTCCACCCGCTGCCCCTGCGACCTTGGGCACCTAAGCCTGTGAAATGAGGGAGCTGAGCAAGGGGTTCAAGGATGCACTCAATGCTTCTCCCCAGGCGGGCGCATGTGGGCCCCCAATCTGTGGAAAGGCAGTCAGGCTGAGGGGGAGGCCCAGCAGGAGGTTGTGTGTCAGGCTCCCAGGGAAGCTCTGAATGCCCTCTAACAAGGCTGAGAGATGTAAGGGGACAATGACTGAAGAGCGGGGCTTTCCTGGGGCTCAGGACATTTGGAAACCATGTTGCCGCTTTCAGCTTGCCCTAGGACTCAGGTAGACTGCCCGGGCAGCAGAAGTGAAGGTCAGGCCAGGGCCGGTGACATGGGGCCCCGAAAGCCAGGGAGCACCCAGAAACTCCAGGCAGCATAGGTCAAAACCACCCCAAGCCAGCTGAATGGGGAAGTAAGTGCCTGACCCCAGATCAAGAGGGATGACAGCCAAGTTGGGGATGTGGCTGCCAGGAGCCAGGGGTAGGAGGGCCCAGGGCTTAAAGGGTTTAGAGGCAGACATTCCTTCTTGGATGCAGGACAGCTCGCTCACCCTCTCCCTAGGTGGGGAAGGTGCACTCAGGGGCAGGGGGATATACTACTTGAGGACCACACGGGGGGATGAGAAGTGAAATGACCAATAGGTGGATTTCACACAAACCAAGGTGGTCAGTGGGAGAGCCACTCGCTGGTCACCCACCCACTTTGGCTGAGTCATTGTCAGAGTTCCCTACAGGCTCCGCTTCTACACCAACTCACACAACATCTGGCCCCCAAACAGTTGTCCATCAATGGTAATTCCATGTTGTCTGTAACAGTAAAGAAAGGAGCGGTTGTATTGTAGGCAACAGAAAGAAGGTGGTTTGGGGCTGTGTAGTATTTTTGGGGAGAGCAGGCACCTCCGAGGCACTGCCTGAGAAGCAGGCGATTGTCCTCCTTCTCTTCTGGTGCCACCGAGCCACTTGTCGGTTCAACGAGGTACTTGGTTAGAGCTTTGGGCCTAGCCTAGAAGAACGCACATTTCTACCAGCACTGAGGTGAGAGTGCCTCCAACTTGAGTAGGGGCAAAGACAGTCACCATCAGCCTTCAGCTGATCCCCGTGAGTCCCAGGTCAGACACTCTCCAGCCTCCAAGCCTGCTACCTATCCTGACAACAGCCGGGCCTCCCCGGGCCTCCCCAGGCCGTGCCTCCCCGGGCACGCTCACAACCCACAACCCACGGGCTGTACACCCAGCGAGGAGGTTTATGAAGGAAGTGACAAGCTTAGGACACATGTAGGTAAAGTCCCTTCTTCTGCTGCTTCTACAGTGCCATCACCAACCCGGAGGCCACTGGGCTGTACCAGCGCTTTTGGGAAGTTGCTCTCCCTCTGCGTCTCCCTTCGTGCCTTGTCTCCTTTTTGCTTCCTTCTTTTGGCTGAAGCTTCTCCTTCAGGGAGATGGTTGGCAGCACACATGAGGGGGCCTCAAAAGTTCCTGGAAAAAAGGAATGGGAAGAGAATGGAATTTTTCCACACCCACTTGTATAAGGAAACTCCTTTTCCATTTCAAGGCCTGGGCCTCCCAGGGGACGTCCCTCAGTGGATCACAGTCACTTTATGTGTATGGGCTCCTGGTGGGGCGCCCTGGACTGTGAACCACAGGAGTCTAAGTATATTGGAGTCCTGGTGTGGTGCTGTAGGATAAGCACTGGACTGCTAACCAAAAAGGTCAGCGTTCAAACCCCCCAGCCACTCCTCGGAAACCGTACACATGGTTGCCATGACTCAGAAGTGATTCAACAACAGACCAATCACGGGGCGGGCTGCAGTATTTCTACCCTCTGGGGTAGAAAATTAGGGCAGAGGAAACTCCTCAGAAAGGAACTCATTTCACCACCTAACAGACCTAGAAAAGGGTTCAGTCTCTACCTGCAGAGATGTGTACATGAGCAGCTCAGGATCTGACCTCCTTCAACGTCACAAGAGGGGAGAAACATCAACTGCTCCAGGCTGATGCCTACGAGGCGGACGGCAGGCTGGTTTCAACCCTCCAACCTTTACCAATTCTGACCCCCGAAATCTCGCTCCGGCCACTCGTCTCCGCATTGCAATGGCCACACACAAGTCACAAACAGTACTCCTGAGGCTGTTCATCTTTACAGGAGTAGAAAGCCTCATCTTTTCTCCTGAGGAGCACCTAGTAGATTTGAACTGCGGGCCTTGCAGTTTGTGGCCCAACTCGTAACCCACTATGTTCCCAGGACTCAGAGAAGTGCCAGGTTACAATTGGTCAGAAATGACTCAGGATCTAGGTCTTCAGACAGGACAACCTCTTCTCAGCCGTGCCCACAAGCAGGTCTCTTTCTGCTCCAACCTCAGCCCTACTCAGCCAAGCATTACAAAACTCCTTCAGGGCTTCAGCATCCCACTCAGCCCATGGGTCAGCACACCTACTCTGCCATTGAGCTTCCTGTGTGAAGGTGCTGAGCTCTCTGACTCCTGGGGCTCCTCTTACTGCTGCTCTGCCACACTCACAGTTTCTGGGTTTACAGCTCCTGCTCTGTCTCCTAAATCGGGGTCTAAAGGACATATTCCACTCCCCTCTTTTCTTTTTGGTAGTGGTGAAGTCTGCCTTTCTACTTAGGGATTATAAGCCTAATGGGAAGGCAAGACCGACCAATCCCTCCTTAGGGTTCCATGTACCATATTTGCATGGTCCCACCCCCACAATCAAGATGTATTGATCATTACTGGTGACTGGAATCCAAAGGTTGGGAGCAAAGAGGAAAGCTCAGTAGTTGGAAACTATGGCCTTGGCGATAGAAATGATGCTGGAGCTCATGATAGAATTCTGCAGAACCAATGATTTGTTCATTTCAAATAAATACGTTCTTTAGACAGTATAAGAGACGACTATACACATGGACCTCACCAGATGGAATACAGAGAAATCAAATTGACTACCTCTGTGGAAAAGAGACGATGGAAAAGCTCCATAGTGAAAACAAGGCCAGGGGCAGACTGTGGAACAGACCATCAATTACTCATATGCAAAGTCAAACTGAAGCTGAAGAAAATGAAAACAAGTCCACGAGAACCAAAATATGACCTTGAATATAT
>NW_006408963.1:872943-888676 GCF_000296735.1 Chrysochloris asiatica
AGGTGCAGGGTCAGAGAAAAAGAGGGAGACCCCCAACAAGATGGATTGGCCAAGTGACAGCATCTATGGACTCAAGCGTGGCAACAGTAGTGAGGTGGCCCAGGATCGGGCAGTGTTTCGTTCTGCTAGGCATAAGGTACATGCGTCAGTACAGACTCAATAATACCTAACAACAGCAACACCCCCACAAGGGTGCCATGAATCTTATTTGCATTATTAGCAAGCTATCCAATCTCTTTGGTGGGCCAAAGCACCTCATTTACATATCCCACCCAATTGTGGTATAGTGCTGTAGGATACGTATTGGAGTACTAACCTCATGACTGGCAGTTCAAACCCACTAGCCACTCCTCAGAAACCCTATACAAGGTCACTGTGGGTTGGAACCAACTCGATTACACCAGCTCACCACCACCACTCAGTCATTCGTTAGGAGTGGAAAAGGCTATAGCTAGAAGGGCCTTAGCAAGCAATGTTGTTGTTGTTGTTGTTGTTAAGTGCCGTCGAGTCGGTTCCGACCCATAGCGACCCTGTACAGGGTTTCCGAGGGTGTAAATCTTTACGGGAGTAAAAAGCCTGATCTTTCTCCCACAGAGCAGCTGCAATGTACTGCCCCTTAAATTAAAGCCAGTGGCTTTAGGAGAACTCGGATAGCAACCGCACCATAGACGTGAACAAAGACAAGGCTAAGAGGAAGTCGGAGAAGCTTTGCGAGATGCCCTCCCCCCCCTTTTTTTTTTTGGAGTGATAAAATATTTTATTGAAATTATTTCCATCTGTTAGAGATAACATGGAAAGAGTGAAGAGGAGAAGTTATGTTGCACTATCTATTAGTCGGGGTTATGAGTAAGAGCCACTCCTAACTGTCCTTGTTGTTAAGTGCTGTGGAGTCGGTTCCAACCCATAGCGACCCTGAACAGGGTTTCCGAGGCTGTAAATTTTTATGGAAGCTGAAAGCTTCATCTTTCTCCCGCGGAGCAGCTGGTAGTTTCAAACTGCTGACCTTGCGGTTTACAGCCCGATTCATAACCACTAAGCTACCAGAGCTCCTTCTTAAGCCTTTTTTATTTCTCTTTAACTTTTGATTGTGAATTCAGAGACGGTGTACAGCGCAGATCCTCAGTCCCATATTCTACAGATCAAATACCCGGCTTCATCACATGGCTGTAATCCCTCCTTGTGTCTCCTGCTCCCTTCAGCGTTCCTCTGTTAACCTCCCTCTTGCTGGAGATTGCCTACCGTGTCATCCATGTTAACATGGACCTACCCTCCAGACCATGAACAAACCCCTTCTCCCACCCACTCCGTAACCACCATACATGGCTTGTCTTATCAAGAAACCCTTTTTTTTTTTTTTCCACAAATTTTTACAACAATGGTTTCATACAATATTTGTCATTTTGTGATTGACTAATTTCACTCAGCATAATGACCATATTGTTCAACCATATTGTGAGGTGTTTCACAGGTGCTTCAACGTTTTGTAGTATTCCTTTTTTGTATCTGTACCAAAGTTTGTTCAACCATTCTTCTGTTGGTGGGGCATTTAGGCTGTCTCCATCTTTTTTATTTCTCTTGTAGACAGCATATTGAAGGATCCTATCTTCTTATCCAGCCTGCTCTCTGTCTCTTGGCTGGTACATTCAATCCATTTACATTCAGTGTAATTATCAATAAGTACGAATTGATTGATGTCATTTTGTTGTGTGTATTTTTGTGGTGCTCCTGGATTCTTGTTCCACATAATTTTCTGTGCTGAGTTCATTTTGTTTGTGGATTTTCCTTTCATTTTCTTTTCTGTTGTGTCAATATTTACTAAATCTTTCTGCCTTTCTTTGGATGTACAGCTCTATTATTTTTCATTGAGGTTACCCTGTAATTTATTAATTTGTTCCCTGCTTAAAACCATCTGTTTTATCTTGAAATCTACTGGATTTTCTTGACTTTTGGAACTTCTGTATCTACACTATTCCGTGTTCTTGCTTTATAGTTGATTTCATTATACATTGATATCTCTGGGTCTCTATTTTCCATCTTATAGATTTGTTTTACTTTTAATCCTTCTATATCTGGATTGAGTTCTGGGTGGTGTTGTCATGACTGGTAGTCTCAGGTTGTTGTCTGTTATTGTTGGTTCACAGGTCAAAGAACACCCTTTAGCACTTTGAGGAGAGTTTGTCTGGTCATTACAAATTCCTTTCATTTCTGTTTATCAGGAAAGGGCCTGATTTCACTGTCGTACTTCAGAGACAACTTTAATGGGTATATGATTCTTGGTTTGAAATGTTTTTCTTTCAGAGTTTTGTATATGTGTTCCCATTATGTTCTTGCCTGCATGGTTTCTGCTGAGGTACAGAGCTTAGTCTTACGGGTTCTCCTTTGTAGGTAAGTTTATGTTTCTCCCTGAGCGGCTCTCAGCATTCTTTCCTTGTCTTTGAATTTGGAAAGTTTGATTATGATATGTCCTGGTGATTTTTTCTTGAGAGCTATCCTATTTGGGGTTCATTAAGCTTCCTATAAAGAGCTCTGGTAGCGTAGTGGTTATGAATCAGGCTGTCAACCTCAAGGTCAGCAGTTCGAAACTACCAGCGGTTCCGCGGGAGAAAGATGAGGCTTTCTGCTTCCGTAAAGATTTACAGCCTCGGAAAGCCTGTACAGGGTCACTGTGAGTCAGAGCCGACTCTCCATTACTTAGCAACAATAAGAAGCTTCCTGTGGGAATCCTGGTGGGCTAATGTGTCAGACTGCAAAGTTGTTGGAACTGCAAGGTCGGTGGTTCAAGCTCACCAGCTGTCACTATGTCACTATGGGTCGGAATCGACTTGACGGCACTTCACACCAACAGCAAGCTTCTTTCATGATGAAAGTTTCCTTCCAACAACTGACAGTTTTCTCTGTGCTTTTCATTGTCTCTCCCTGTTCTGGAATTCCGATCACCCATAAATTGTTCCTCTTCGTGCTGGTCCACATAAATCTCAGGCTTTCTTTGGATATTTTTTTTTTTTTCATTCTCCTTTCTAATTGTTCTTCTAGCATACTAGTATTGAGAGATTTCTCTTCAAGTGCACTAATTCAGATTTCCATTGCCTTGAATCTCTTCCTTTGCCCATTCAACGCATTGCCCATTTCTGAGATCTTAGTATTAATCTTCTGGATTTCTAATAGCTGGCTTTGTATTATTTGAAAATTTGCATTAATTTTATCTATTTGTTCTTGTAGAGTTTTGCTGAATTCTTCTAAAGTTTTCTTCTGTGTTCTCTTTGCTTTTCTTGATCTTTCTGTCTATCCATAAAAGGTACCAGAATATCATCTTCGGAATTTTTTTTCCAGTTATTCCATTACCTTTTCTTCCTCAGAACTGTCCTCTCGCTCCGCATCTTGGTCATTTATGTGAGCCATTCTCTTGGTTTTTCGTGTGAGATAAAATTGTTGCCTCTGGGGCATTGTGGGGTTGTTGTGTTTGTAAAAGCCAGTGCAGCAATTCAGAGAGCTCACCAGGTGGATATCACAGCAGAGTTCCTGGCCCTAGATGGAGCTCCTGTTGGCCTCAGTGCTATCTAAGTTCAGGGCACTCAATCCAGAAATCATTTGTGGGGCTGGTTTCAGTGTGTGTTAGGACCACAGGGCAGCTGGGGGCTGGGTGACTGGTTCAATGCTGTGGGGTTTTAGGTCTGGAGCCAAGCCCACCTGAACCCAGGCACCAAAGCAGTGCAGCCAGTCCCCACCTCACGCTGGTGTTGCTCCAGACCACGTGGCTGTAAACTACCAGAGAGCAGGGTCTGCGCTGGGGGTGGACGGGGGTGGGAGCTGGCCACACTTCTGGGCACCAGGGGAGTGTGGGGAAAACCAAGAAGTCACATCTTTTCCGTGACCCATGTGAATCCGCTCTGCCAGGCCTCCATTCGCTGCCAAAGCTGCTCACCAGCTGGTAGAGCCGCATCTGACCCACCATTCACCAGCCAGTCTCGCACTCTCACCACCCCTGCCCAGACTCTCCTCCCAGCAAGCACTCCAGCCACCTCACTAACCTTTCTTCTGAAGGTCAGGCTGCCAGAATTTTCTTCTGTGTCTGTGTTATTTGGTCTCTCGTTTCTTTGTTGTAGAGGGTCTGTGTAGGGAAGGCCTTTTTTTTTTTTTTTTTGTAGTGAAAATATTTCTCTATAACACAACATCTGCAATTCAATCAGTCATTTCTACATGTACAATTCAGTGAGCAAAAACTCAATGCCCCCAAGCATATTGTCCCTCTTTCCCCTCCCTCCCAACCCTGGTAACCATGAATAAGCTTTGCTTTCCATATATTTGCTTGCTTTATAGAAGATCATATCATGCGTGTCCTTTTGTGTCTGTCTTCCTCTCAGCATGGTACTTCCAAGGTCATCCATGTGGCAGCCAGTAGCAGGATTTCCTGCCTCTGTATGGATGGCTCACACTTTGTATGTCCATCATCTGTTGATGGACACGTGGCTTGGTTCCACTTTTCACACTTGTGAACTTAAGTGTATAGGTTTCTGTCTTGCCTTCCTGCCTTCACTCCTGGTGGGTAAACTTCTAGGACTAGGATTGCTGGGTCATGTGGTACCTGTATGTTCAATGTTCTGAGCACTCACCAAACTTTTCCCACAGTGCTTGCACCCTTTTGCATTTCAACCAGTAATACCTGAGGTTCCAATTCCTCCATACCCTTGCCAACACCTGTTCGTTTCTGTTTGGGGGTTTGGTTTGGTTTGGTTCTCATTGAGGAAGACCGTCTTTCTAACCACATTCTTTCTTTGTAACCACAAAGGAAGAAGACAGAGTGTTTTCTCGGCTGCTGCCAGCCAATCAGCCTGTCACCGCCCTGCCTGAGGAAGGTCACAGGACCGGCATCGGAAATCACGGGACTTTGTCCTGCTGGCCCAGCTGTGAGGGGAGTAGGGACGGACAAAGGTTGTTTATCTGGACTCAGAAATAACTGTGAGGCAACTGCTTGTTTCAGCTCTCTGAGCCGGATTCATACTCTGCTCAGAAGAGAGAAGGTTCCAGATGAAGCCAGAGTCCAGGCAGGCCCTCTTCCATGTCATCATCGCTGGCTGCCTGTGTGTGGCCACCATCTACTCGGGCGTTTTTCAGGGTGTCTTTGTCCAAGTAGGCTACGAGCACTACGCAGAGACCCCCGTGGCCAGCCTGCCCAGCTTCGTAGCCATGCCCTTCAACTCGCTCATCAATGTAGCCTACATGCTCCTGGGATGGCACTGGCTACACAGAGATGGGAGCATGCTGGGCCGCTCGCCAGAGGCACCGAAACTTCAGTACCTGAAGGACGTCTTTGCTGCCATGGCTCTCGTCTATGGCCCCGTCCAATGGCTGCGGATTGGGACGCAGGCACACCCTGCCGCCGTGCTCGACCAATGGCTCACCTTACCCATCTTTGCCTGGCCAGTGGCTTGGTGCCTCTACCTGGACAAGGGCTGGCGGCCCTGGTTGTTCCTCTCCATCGAATGCCTCTCCCTAGCCAGCTACTGCCTGGCTCTGCTGCACCCCTATGGCTTTGACGTTGCCCTGAGTATACATATTCTGACAGCCGTGGGGCAAGCCGTGCGGCTCCAGGCGCGGGCTGGCGATACCACCTCAGGTGTGTACCTAGTCCTGGGGGTACTCTCCTGCCTGGGCTTCGTGGTCCTGAAGTTGTGGGACCATCAGCTTGCACAGTGGCGTCCCTTCCAGCAGCTGACAGGCCACTTCTGGTCCAAAGTCTGTGACGTCGTGCAATTCCACTTTGCATTTTTGTTCCTGACAAATGTAGGCAGTCACCAAAGAGTCCCCAAAGATAAGCAGCTTTAAGCTGCAGAAAGTCCTTGCCACACACAGACATGTTCAACCGAGTGTTTCCGATTCCTGCACATGGCAATAGTGTGGGGGGTTGGGGTGGGGTAGAAGGTGATCCAGATGCACTGCTTTTTTGTGTCAGTATTTCAGTAACCAAATGTTAGACACCAAGAAAGAGATCGATCAAACGGGCCGGGTCTATGTGAATGGTGTTCATTGAACTGTTCTTGTAAATTTCCTGTACTATAAAACTTGCCAAAATAAAAGCGGTGGAGGGAAAGTGATGATCCCTGGAAATCCATCCCTCTCAAGGCGGGAGGGAGAAGGGCTGTGCGCCAGCTCCGAGAGGTTTATGAGCACTGGCTGGGACAACTGTGTGTCCCCAGTGGTGAATGACTCAGAGAGGCCAGGGCACCCCACACACATGCCCAACAACAGCCTGACGTGACCTTCGTGTTGGCCGCAGACAAGTCACATGGAAGCCAGGCCACCTCCGATCACGTGACCAAACCAACACCCAAACCCAAACCCAAGCCACCGCTGTCAAGTGGATTCTGCGCTCTAGCAACCACGTAGGACACTGTGGAACTGCCCCGGGGGGCTTCCAAGGCTACCATATTTACAGCTTTCTCCTGAGGAGTCAGTTTAAACTGCTGACCTTTCAATGAGCGGCTGAGTGCTTAACCACTGTATCACCAGGGCTCCTTTAAACCCACACACAAACCTCCAGAGCTAATTTCTAAACTGTAAGTTGCTTTGGAGCCAGAGTGTGACTTAGAGTTCCTTTGAGACTGGGTCCTTACAAACCATCTCTTCGACTAGCCTTACAGTGGGCTTCTTACAAAGTAACTATTGTGAACCAGACCCTCTGGTCTTACCCACCCGCCACTGGAGGCTCTGTTCAATGGTCGGTTCTATCCGGAAAGTTAGGGGCTGAGAATAGGAAACTGTCTCTGGGGCCCCAGAGGCCTGCCCTGCGGTGGCAGAGCTTCTCTGTGGCTCGCAGAGATCTGGGGGCACCAGCATCTTGGAGTCAGCTCCTCTACTGAGCGGGTGACTTGGGCATTCGAAGGGGTTGGCCTCATTTCAGAAAAAGTTCCTGAAAGGTGCTGGGGTTGGTATTCTCCACAACTCCCCTTTGAACTACCAACATTAATGACTATTTTGTTTTGATTTTTCAACCAATAACCTGTGATCGTTCTATTTTATATTCCTCCTGGGTCAGATGCGATCCCCACAGGAAGCCTACAGCACTCTCAAATGATTCAAAGGATTCAAGGGGAACTAGCACATGGGGTGGGGGTGGATGGGACAGTGACCCTTCAAGAAGGGAAACAGCTTTCCCCTATGACCCCCACAGCCCGGCTCCCAGACATGTAGAGACACATTCATACTACAAAAGGGCTCTCACTGTTGATCTGAAATTCTGATTTAACTTGATGTCCTGTTACTTAGGTATTTTTTTAATGAACACTTCTTTTTATTATGGTAAAAATATATATAACAAAACATTTGCCAAATCAACGATTTGTACCCATCTTCGTGGTGTCCAGCCTTTGTCACTGTCCTTTTCTGAGTTAGTTCCCACCATCAATAGACTTAGTGGCTCTCTGTGCAGGGCTCCAGAGCTGATGTCACAGCCGGACCGCTTGGTGGGAGCTTTCACGAACAGAAATGGATTCTCGCTCCGTTTAAGAGGCAACAAGTCTGAATTCAGGGTGCTGGTCCAAGGGGCAGGCTCTCAGAGAAGGTTGTTATCTCTTCAGTTTCTTCCTGCTTCCTAGGTATCTCTTACCTCATGTCTCCTCTGCACCCTACAGGAATCCCGCCTCATTCATGTAAAACAGCCCATTCCCAAATGGGATAAGAATCACAGACTTGGAGATTAGAATTTACAACGCATACTGGTAACCAACAAATCCCCTCCACTCCCACCCATTAACAGCCTTTGCTTTCTAAAGATTTGCTTATTTCAGGTGAAGGAGACCCCTCATTTCCCTGCCCCCTTGGTGGCTGATTTACTTCGCTCCTCTGTATACCTTCAAGGCTCATCCATTGTAGGGATAGACCACATTTTAGCCATCATATGGTGGTGCACATATTGCCACTGTTGCCTTTTTGTCCATTTGTATTTTTTTCTAAAGCTTTCTGTTTAAATTGAGATGAAATTGACATCATATAAAACTGACCAACATTGAAATGGAGTACATTCACATTCACAGTGTTGTTCAGTTACCAGCTTTATCTGGTTCTGTGCCTGTCTTCCTGCTCTGGGATAAAACAAGACCCCAAGTGAGTGGCTTCAGCAGATAGAAATGTTTTCTCTCATGGTTTGGGAGGCTGTGAAATTGACACAGTACAACCGAATCCCATAAGTTGCACCTGGCCTCATTAACATCACAGAAGTGAGGATTTACAACCCAGAGGACAATTAGATCAGATCACCACAGGATGATTTGCATCATATTAGATCGCATTGTGAAGGTGATTGTGGTCGGTTGTGGTTAGGTGCCATCAAGTCGGAACCAGCTCACAGCAACACGAAGCACAACTGAACCTAAACACTGCTCAGTCCTGTGCCAACCTCACAATCTTTGCTGCATCGCTGCTTTCAGCCCATCGCTGCTGCCTCTGTGCCAATCCATCTCACTGGGGGTCTTCCTCTTTTTCTTGGACCCTCCATTTTACCAAACATGATATCCTTCTCCAAGAACTGGTCCCTCCTGATAATATGCCCCAAGTCTGTATGAGAATCCTGGCTTCCAGGGAGCACTCTGGCTACACTTCTTCCAACACAGATCTGTTTGTTCTTTTGGCAGCCCAGGGTACTTTGAATATTCTCCTCCAACACCATAACTCAAAAGCATCAATTCTTCTACGATTTTCCTTATTAACTGTCCAACTTTCACATGCATATGAGGTTATTGAAGATACTGTGGCTTGGGTCAGGCGTACCTTAGTCCTCAAGCTGACATCTTTGTTCTTCAACACTTTAAAAAAGGTTCATTTGCCTAATGTTATACGTCGTTTGATTTCTTGACTGCTGTTTCCATCAGTGTTGATGGTTGATCCGAGCAAAATGAAGTCTTTGACAACTTCAGTCTTTTCTCCATTTATAAGGATGTTGTTTTTCTTGGTCCAGTGGTGAGGACTTTTGTTTTCTTTGCATTGAGGTGGAACCCATACTAAAGGCTGTGGTCTTTGATCTTCATCAGTAAGTATTTTAAGTCTTCTTCGTTTTCAGCAAGTAAGGATATATCATGTGCATTTCGCAGGTTGTTGATGAGTCTTCCTCCAGTCCTGATGCCATGTTTTTCTTCAAACAATCCAGCTTCTCAGATTATGTGCCCAGCATACAGACTGAATAAGTATGGTGAAAGAATATAACCCTGGTGCACACGTTTCCTAATTTAAACCATTCAGTGTTCCCTTGTTCTGTTTGAACAACTGCCTCTAGGTCTATTTACAGGTTCCTCAAGAGCACAATTAAGTGTTCCAGAATACTCATTCTCCGCAATGCTTTCCATAGCTTGTCATGACCCACACAATCAGAAGCCTTTGCATAGTCAATAAAGTGCAGGTAAGCATCTTTCTGTCATTCTCTGCTTTCAGAGCTATCTGATGTCAGCAATGATATCCCTCGCTCCACGTCCTCTTCTGGATACAGCCTGAACCTCTGGAAGTTCTCTGTCAATGTATGGTTGCAGCACTTTTTGAAATATCTTTAGCAAAATTTTGCTCATGTGGGATAGTAATGAGATTGTCTGATGATTTGCGCATTCTGTTGGATCACCTCTCTTAGGAATGGGCACAAATATGGATCTCTTCCAGCCAGTTGGCCAGAGAGTTGACTTCCAAGTTTCTTTGCATACTCGAATGAGTGCCTCCAGTGAAGCATCAGTTTGTTGAAATGTTTCCATTTGTATTTCATCAATTCCCGGTACCTTCTTTTTTGCCAATGCACCTTGGACTTCTTCCTTCAGTATCATTGGTTCTTGATCATAGGCGACCTCTTCAAATGGTTGAACATCAACCATCTCTTTCTGGTGCAGTGACTCTATATTCCCTCTACCTTCTTTTGACACTTTCTGCATCATTCAATTTTCGCCCATGTTGTTGTTGTTATGTGCTGTCAAGTCAATTCTGACCCATAGTGACACTGTATAGGGTTTCTGAGGAGCAGCTGGTGAGCTTGAACCACCAGTCTTGCAGTTCAAATGGCTTTGCAGTCTGGTGCATTAACACACAACACCACACCAGGACTCTCCATAGAATCCTTCAATACTGCAAGTCGAGGCTTGAACATTTTCTTCAATTCCCTCAGCTTGAGGAATGCTGAGCGTGTTCTTCCATTTTGGTTTTCTAATGCAAGGTCTTTGCACATTTAATTACAATATTTGACCTTGTCTTCTTGAGCTGATCTTTGAAATTTTGTATTCAGCTCTTTTACCTCCTTATTTTTTCCATTTGCTTTAGCATCGCTATGCTGGAGAGCAAATTTCAGAGTCTCTACTGACATCCATTTTGGTCTTTTCCTTCTTTCTTGTCTTCTTAATGACCTTTTGCTTTCTTCCTGTATGATGTTCTTGATGTCATCCCACAACTCTTCTGGTCTTTGGTCATTAATGTCTAATTCATCAAATCTATTCTTGGCATGATCTCTAAATTCAGGTGGGATGCGCTCAAGGTCACATTTTGGCTCTTGTGGACTTGTTTTCATTTTGTTCATCTTTAGTGTGAACTTGCATATGAGCAATTGATGGTCTGTTCCACAATCTGCCCCTGACCTTGTTTTGGCTAATGATATAGAGCTTTTCCAGCATCTCTTTCCACAGATGTAGCCAATTTGATTTCTATGTGTTCCATCTGGTGAGGTCCATGTGTACAGTCATCGTTTATGTTGTTTAAAAAAGGTATTTGCAATGAAAAAGTCATTGGTTTAGCAAAATTCTATCATGCGATCTCCAGCATCATTTCTATCACCAAGGCCAGATTTTCCAACTACTGATCCTTCCTCTTTGTTCCCAACCTTTGCATTCCAATCACCAGTAATTATCAATAAATACATCTGATTGCATGTTTGATCCATTTCAGGTTGAAGAAGTTGGTAGAATTCCTCAGTTTCATCACCACTAGTTTTAGTGGTTGGTGCATAAATTTGAATAATAGTGGTAATTAACTGGTCTTCCTTGTAGGCGCATGGATATTATCCTATCACAGACAGTGTTGTACTTCAAGATAGATCATGATATGTTGTTTTTGATGATGAGTGTGCCGCCATTCCTCTTCAACTTGTCATTCCCGGCATAGTAAACACTGTGACTGTCAGATTCAAAATGGCCAATGTCCATCCATTTCAGCTCACTAACGCCTAGGATATCAATGTTTATGCATTCCACTTCATTTTTTTTAACTTCTATTTTTCCTAGATGCATACATCATACATTCCATATTCTGATTATTAATGGATGTTTATAGCTGTTTCTCCTCATTTAGAGTTGTGCCCGATCAGCAAATGAAGGCCTTATACTCCATTCACGTCCTCACGGTCAATTCTACTTTGAGGAGGCAGCTCTTCCCCAGTCACACTTTGAGTGCCTTCCAGCCTGAGGGGCTCATTTTCTGGCACTAGATCTGACAGTCATGTTTCAATTTTCAATATTCTGGTGTTAGCTGGCAGTGTTCCACTGTTTTTCATAAGTACTCCGTCTTTCCTCCTTCCCAGCTCATCTGAAACCTGTCCGCTGTGGGTGACCCTGCTGGTATTTAAAATACCGGTGGCATAGCTTCCAGAATCACAGCAACTCACAAGCTACCACAGCATGACAAACCGACAGAGGAGTGGAAGTAATAGATGACACAAAAGCCTTAAATATCACAGTGGCCATTAGCAGTGCACTGGTCTCTTCTGGATAGTTCCTGTCAGTGAAATCATACCATAAGTGGTCTTTTGTGTCTGGCTCTGTCACTCAACATCAGGCTTTCGAGGTTCATGTACATTGCACCCCAATTTTTATTTGCTAAACCTGACCACTTTACACTGAGCCTGCCACCCCAAGGCCGCCTCCTCAAGTGTCCCGGGATGTTTGACTCACCGAGAAAGAGGCTGAGGCTCTGAGGACTTCCTTCCTGTGCCCTGTCTCCCTGACTTCAGAAGTACAGGCCTGCTTGGGGCGGGGGGGGGGTGTAATTATTAGAATTGCCATCATCGGTGTTACTGGGCCACCAGACTCCATGCGCAGCTGAGTGGCCCTTGTTTACTAGGTGGTCCTCTCCCCGAAGGTTAGCTCAAGGTTACAAAGCTGTAACACATCTTGGAAGCCATCTGTGCCAGCTCCCTCAGAGCCCTAGGGTCTCAGTCTTGCTTGAAATAGCCTGCCAGATACTTAAGTTATGCCAGTCCAGTCATTGGATTCCTGGCATGGCGCTGTAGGATCAGCACTGGACTGTGAACCACAAGGTCGGCAGTTCAAACCCACCAGCTGCTCCCTGGAAACCCTATACAGGGTTGCTATGAGTCGGAACTGACTCTGCGTCACTGAACGACAGTCCAGCCATCAGCAAGCTTAGTCAGATTGGCACTTCTTCTACGGATGCTTCAGCTGTTTCGGATCAGTTTTATAAAAGAATAATCATGACACTAATGACTATTAAAATAATTCAATTGATACTTATAAATCAAATATAATAAAATATAGTCAAAGTCATCTTGGGTAATCTGATGGTTTGTCAAACTGCAGTTAGGCAGCACAATTTGAGATTGTGTTTTATTCAGGAAAGGAAATGCCAAAATCCTGTGCGTGTCATTTCTTTGCAGCCTGGGAGAACAAAGGCGATTCTGTTTCTCAGCACTTAAAACCAGGCCCATCCACTAGGTAAAGCATGTCCCTCCCCCATGCCCAGGTCTCCATTAGTAGGAATATTTGCAGCCACACAAGCTGGTTCTTTCACCCAGGGTGCTGTTCGGTGATGTACTGGAGTGTGCTAGGCTGGGGTTTGATGAAGTGTCATGTTGTCTGCCTTTCACCTTGATCTCTGCTCTCTTTGTCTCCTCAGAAACCAGCTGACTTCTGGTTTTACTTCTGCGTCTTCATTCTCGCTTTCCTAGGGCCCCCCTGGCTACCACTAAGGCCTTCCTGGGGGTGTCGACGTGGCAATCACTGGAGCTAGCTGAAGTCTCTTCCTTTTAAAGAAACGGACCCCCCAGTTCCCTCCCTGCTGCCACCAGGGTTTTCACAGTTAGCCCCTACACACACACATACACTCTCTCTCTCTCTGTATGTCTATGTGGACATAGTCACCACGTGGTCCTGCATGTGCTTTCACCTCGTACAGACCGGGCCGTGGCTGTTTCCTTCTACAGTCTCCCGTTTGTGTCCACTGGGGTGGTTCCTCATTTTGCGCATGTTCCTGTATCTGATGCTTGGTGTTAACATGTGCAGCCTTCACTAGGGGATCCACCTTCAACTTTTACTAGAAGTTGCCAAATCCCCAGCCAGAGCGCTTGCCTGGAACTCCGTGCCTACCAGCATGCGGCTGCTTCACAGCTGTCCGTGCCTTCAGAATATTGGCTGTTGGTTTTGGCAGTTCACTAGCTTGGATGGTTCTTAACGTCTTTGTGCCTCAGTTTCCTTTCCCTAGAACAAGATGCTAAACAGTATGTCCCTTACAGGGTGGAGGGTGTCTCCTATAACAGAAATTTCACAAGGAAGAGAGTTTAACAGAAATTTATTTTCTCACAGCTCAGGAGGCCAGAAGCCTGAATTCAGGGTGCCGAATCTTGGGGAAGGCTCTCTGTCCATCAGTTCTGGGGCAAAGTCCTTGTCATTACTATATGACAGAAAAAGGAGCCAGGAAGCATCATGGCGGTAGCTGAAGGAAGATTACTGAGGCCTTACTAGTGAGGAAACAGTGTATTGAAATTGAATGACCTCCAAGTTCATGGCCAAAGTGGGTCAGGTCTTAGGGCTGTGGGCTTCTTCAATCTTGATGTTTCGCACTGGATTCCATGGAGCCTGAATCTCCACAACTTTGGAATCAAATTTCTTTTTGAAAATCCATGTTTTGAATTGAGAGAGAGTTCACAGACCACATAATTGTGAAGTGTATAGCACATGCACCGACTGCGAACAGCAGCCTCCTCCTCGGTAGTGTACGCAGCCTGTTGGCACGTATAGGTTGCCCTAAGGGACCCTGGAGACAGCCCTTTCCTGCCCTCGTGTCTGTGACCTCGCTCTCACCTCTGCTGTCCCTAACCTAGGCTCCAGACTAGGATGCGAGGGGCCTTTGGCAAGCCCCAGGGCACTGTGGCTAGGGTCCACATTGGCCAAGTCATCATGTCCATCCGCACCAAGCTTCAAAACAAGGAGCATGTGATTGAGGCCCTACGCAGGGCCAAGTTCAAGTTCCCTGGGCGTCAGAAGGTAAGCAGGGCTGCCGCCCACCCCCACCCCTCCCAGCTTGTGTCCCTAGGCTCCTAACCGAGTTCATTCTGATGGTTCCCCAGATCCACATCTCCAAGAAGTGGGGCTTCACCAAGTTCAATGCTGATGAGTTTGAAGACATGGTGGCTGAGAAGCACCTCATCCCAGATGGCTGTGAGGTCAAATACATCCCCAACCGTGGCCCCTTGGACAAGTGGAGGGCCCTGCATTCGGGAAGGCCTTGGTAGCCCTGACCTGTGCCCTCCAATAAACTTCCTGTCTCAAAAAACAAACAAATAAAATCAAGGGTCAGTGCGGTGGTCTGTCATATATTCACAAGGTTATGTGGTCATTGTCACTGTCTGATTCCAGAACATTTTCATTACTCAAAATGAAGCCTTGTACTCATTGGTGTGGCACTGTGGGTTAGTGCGCCAGACGGCAAAGCCGTTTGAACTGCAAGGTCGGTGATTCAAGCTCACCAGCTGCTCCTCGGAAACCCTATACAGGGTCGCTATGGGTCGGAACCGACTCGACAGCACTTTACAACAACAACTCATTTATTGGTAGGAGTCCTGGTGTGACACTGTGGTTAATGCACTGGACCGCAAGGTTGCTTTTAACAGCAAAGGTGGCAGTTCAAGCTCACCAGCGGCTCCTTGGAAACCCTATAAGGGTTGCTATGGGTCGGAACCGACTCGACAGCACTCAACAACAACAACAACAACTGATTGGTAGTCCCTCTCTGAGCTTCCCCGCAGCTCATAGCCCCTGGCAGCCTCTCACCGACCTCCTTCCTCTATCTAGGACGTTGTCTCTTCTGGACATTTTATGTCAGTGAAATCACACAACGGGTAGCCTTTGGTATCTGGCTTCCTTCCCTCAGCAGAAGGTTTTTGCAGGGTTCATTGTATTCTTCATCAGAACTTCATTCCTTTTATGGCTGAATAACATTCCATTGGGGGAGCACAGTGGCTCTGTCGGATAAGCACTGAACTGCGGTTTGAGCCAACCAGCTGCTTTGCGGAAACCAGATGATGCTTTCTCTTCCCACCAAGATTTACCGCTTCACAAACCCTATACAGGGTCACTATGAGTTGGAACTGACTCAATGGCAATTAACAACAACACAACTATATTCCGCTGTACACCCTCTCCTCCCTTACTGACATGATTAGCTTTCAAAGACCAGGTCATTTATGTGAAAATCTGTATTATGCAAAACTGGAGGATGACTACACCATTACACAACTACCAAATTACATCGTTACTGAAGTGCCAAACCACGGAGAACCCAAACCTCCACCCTCCAGCCAGCGCTGTGCTCACCTGGCGTGTCACAGGCTCTTCCTGCTAGATGTATAGTGCTAATGCGCAAACATGGCTGGGGAGCAGATGTTTTGTTTTTAAATGTTTTATTGTGAATTATGTGATAGTTTACATGGGTGAACATTAGTTTTACATTCATTCTATCGTATATCGTCTCATTGCCATGGTTACAA
>NW_006408963.1:889571-909581 GCF_000296735.1 Chrysochloris asiatica
AGCTCACCGCTTCATTGGGGAGCAGATGTTTTGACTATTGTAAATGCACAAAGTCGGATAATGAGACAGGCAATAAATGATTTCTGGGTGCATGTGTGCATCCCATTTTGTCTGTTCTTGGCTATTGTGAAAAGTACTGCAGTGAAGGGGGGGAGGGGGCGTGTACCAGAATTGTTTGAGTCAAATTGCTGGGTCAAATTGTAACTCTGTGCTTACCTTTTTCCACAGAGACTGCACTGCACATTACCCCCAGCACTACACCAGGCCAATACTTGATGTGTGCCCTTTGGAGAACTGCCATTCGAACGGGTGTGAAGTTGTGAAGTGATCATCTCATTTAGGTTGGAAAATACGTTTGTAACTTTGAAACACTCTCATCAAAACCACAACAGCACCTGCATTTGGTTGTGTCACAGATCCCATGGGGACACAGGTGGTCCATGCTGCCATCTCGGCCTCACAAAGGGGGTCTTCCCATTGCAGTTGAGAGATCTTCGCCTTTACTTTTGCAGCTCAAATTACCCTTTTCCTTCCTTTCTTTTCTTCCAAACAGTTTCTCTTTATGTTGTGCAAACAAAAGAGGTGGTGGACTGAGCTAGGATTTCCATGATGGAGCAGCCCTAGCCTCAGCCAGACCTTGTCAGATTGGACCCAAATCCTCAGATCCATGCACGTGCTATTTACTAGAGACATACCTCAGTCATATATCCGTGGGAAAAATCAGGGTACGAGAATGAGCAAAAGATTCATAGGAAAAAAACATAGGAACTATGTTCATTTCAGACAGAATAAACTTTGAGAGCAAACAAAACCATTTTAAGAATATTGTTAAAATTGCCTCACAATATGAACCAAAAGCTGACAGAACTCCAGAGGAAAACAGACAAACCCACCAGCTCAGAGGAGGGAGGAGGTCGGTCTCTACTCACCACACCCCTCGAATGTCTTTGGGTCGGGGAGACAATTCCATAAGATGCAGAAGATGGGGGCAGCCCTATGACGAAGGGCGACCCAAACGCTGACATGTGCTGTCTGCAGTCACTGTGGTACACAGACGTTCTTAGCTCTTAGTACTTAAAGCCATGGTCTAGGTGACTCTTACGCAATGAGTGCGCGGAACTTTGTAAGTAGGGTGGGATGGAACTGGGGATGGTTACAGCTATGTGCTCACTTGGCTAGGCCATGATGCCCCCCATCCTGTAATGTGTTGTAAACTCTGGTTCCATTTGGGAGTGAGCTGTCATTATGTCAATGAGGTAGAATCAAGGATGTGTCTTACTCACAGCCACCACCCTAATCAAGTCACACCCTTGCACCAGCAAGCTCAAGCAAGGGGAGTTTCCTTAAGGGTGTGGCCTCACACGGTACCCTTATAGATCAGAGGCCTTTGGCAATGTTTCTTTCTTGCCCTGAATCCTGCAACTAGCTGTCACCGTCTAACCTGGATTTTGAACTAGCAACCTATTATCTATACCTGACCCGATTCCCAGCCCTGTGAGCCAAGCAGCCTGCAGTCTGACCTGCTCATTTGGGTAGGGCAGCTCCCGCAACCATGTGAGTCAGGAGATGCCTCAGTCTGACTCCTGGCCATCTCCTTGACCATTTCTGAGTTCTGTGAGATGTTGCACTGAATTATGGGCCCCAAATATGGGAGGGAGAGGACAGAGGGGAGGAGGGGTTAATGATGTTGGAATGCAATGACGGAATGATTCAACAGCTTTAGAAGGTTGGACATATGGAACATCCTTAACTTCAGGCTTGTGCTTACCCTTACAAAATAAATTATTCATTTAGTCACCCATGGTGGAGCCTCCAGACCAAGACCAGGAAGAAACGCCTGGTGATCTACTTCCAAAAGTTGTGGTTGGTGCTGTTGACTTAGTTCCATTTATACTGAAACCTGTACCTCCTCACAATCATCCTTGCGTTGTAGCCTACTCCTATAGCCACTCTAAGAGTCCAGCTCATTGACGGTAGTCCTCTATCAAGCATGAGCTCCTTTTCCAAGGACTGGTTGCTCGTGATAGCATATCTAAAGTCCATGAGATGCAGTTTCCATATCTTTGTTTGTTCTTCTGGCAGTCCATGGGGCCTCAGTATTCTTAACCAACACCGGAATTCAAAGGTATGACTTCTTTCTTTATTTTCCTTATTCACTGTCCAGTTTTCACATGCATATGAGGTGATTGAAAACACCATGGCTTGCCTAGTTCAGGCACACCTTAGTCTTCCAAGTGACATCTTGGCTCTTGAGCACTTTAAAGAGGACTTTGTGCAGCAGATTCGCTTACTCCAACAGGTCCTTTGATTTCTTAATTGCTGCTTCTGTTAGTATTGATTGTGGATCCAAGCAAAATGAAATATTTGACAACTTCAATTTTGCCTCTGTTTACGGTGATGTTGGTTATTATTGGTCCAGCTGTAAGAACTTTTGTTTTCTTTACATTGAGGTGTAACCCACACTGAAGGCTTTCGATCTTTATCAGCAAGCATTTTAAGTCCTCTTCGCTTCCACCAAGCAAGGCTGTGTCTTCTGCGGGTTGCAGGTTGTCAAGGAGTCTTCCTCCAATCCTGATGTCATGCTCTTCTTCATACAATCCAGTTTCTCAGATTATTGGCTCAGCATACAGATTGAGTAAATACAGTGAAAAGATACAAGCCTGGCCCACACCTTTCCTGATTTTAAACCACAGAGCATCCCCTTCTTCTGTTTGAACTACTGACTCTTGGTCTACGTACAGGTTCCTCATGAGTGCAATTAAGTGTTCTGGAATTCCCGTTCTTCACAATGTTATCCATAGCTTGTTATGAGCCACACAGCCCAATGCCTTTGCATAGTCAATGAAACACAGGCAAACATCTTTCTGGCATTCTCCATTTTAGCCAAGATCCATCTGACACCAGCAATTAATATCTGTGGTGTGGCACTGTGGGTTCATGCACTGGACTGCAAGGTCCATTTGAATCTCAAGCTCAGCTGTTCAAGTTCACCAGTCACTCCTCAGAAACCCTGTACAGACTTGTTACGGGTTGGTACCGACTCGATGGCACTTGACAACAACAACATTCCATATCCTCTTCTGAAGCCAGCTTGAATTTCCGGCAGCTCCCTGTTAATGTACTGCTGTAACCATCGTTCAATGATCTTCAGCAAAATTTGACTCGTGTGTGATATTAATGACATTATATACCAAATGGACGCAATGCCGAAGGCACTCACTCATTTCTGCCAGGAAATTTGGAAGGCAGCTACCTGGTCAACTGACTGGAAGAGATTCATATTTGTGCCCATTTCAAAGAAAGGTGAGTCAACAGAATGCAGAAAGTATTGAACAAGATCATGAATATTTCCTAAAAGTTAGCCAATAACAACTTTGTAAATCACAGCAGAACATTGCTCCTAGGACAACCTAGGAGGCCACTAGGTTGGAAGGAGCTACAAAGGATCATTAAGTTATGCCCGGGTTGACCAGGAGTTGGAGCCAACTTGATGGCAATGAACAATAACAACCAACCACAGGTTGGAAATCCCCCAGGATGGATGCCAAACACTTTTTTCCCAATCCATGAGGGACATCTGAAGACTTGGATCAAATCCTAGTGGTGAAGAAAGACGTAACTACTTTCTCAGCCTTGGTGTCTGTCAGATCACATTCTTGGCCACTATAACCAAACTTCATACAGTGCAAATTTTATAAAACCAGAGTGAACACTTAAAATTACTTAGAACAACACTAATAAAAATAGCTACATAATGAGACTTGTGGGCGATGGTGAAGGTGGTAATTGATGTGAAATGTATAGCCTTAGGTGTTTACATACTTCGCATTTTCGTTGAGCTGTAACACAAGACAGTCAAATGCACCAATACTAAGTGGTGTCACTTGAACTTTTCAGACACACATGGGAGGCTCCATCAAAGCAGCTCCGGAAGGGTAAACACATAGTATGCTTTTAGATTGGTTTTTCATGTTCTGTTATTAAGTGCCAACGAGTCCATTTTGACTCACAGCAACCCTGCATAGGGTTTCCTGGTGTGGCGCTGAGGATTAATACGCTCCACTGCAAAGTCAGTCTGAACCACAAAGGTCAGCGTTGCTAGCTTCTTGGAAGGCCCATCCAGGATCGCTATGGGTTGGAAGAGACTCTACACCGGCACTTAACAACAACCAACATAGAGTTTCCAAGGAATAGCTGGTACGTTTAAACCGCTGACCTTGCCATTCAAACCTACCTTGCAGTCCGGTGCTTATTTTACAGTACTACACCAGGACTCCATGCATGTTCTAGAACTTCATAAACATGGAATCGTGTAGCATGTAGTGTTCAGGGCCACTGAGTGTGTACTGAGTTTGTGATTCGTAATGTGTCAGCCTAGTCCTTCGTTTTCATATGAGTTGGAATTGACTCAGCAGTAATTTCCAGGTGTGGATACCTGACCTTTTTTTTTATTCCATTAATCTTTTGACTTTGTTTCCTGTGTCTGAGTATTATAAAGTTGCTACAAACATTCGTGTGTGTGTGTGTGTGTGTGTGTGTGTGTGTGTGTACAGACATGGTATTCAATGATCCCTGCCAAGGGCAGGTGAATTTCTACTGTATATGAAACCCTTACACAGCTAGCCAAAGTGGTTGCTCTCGGGTTCGCTCCCTGTTGGTACCACATCCTCACCATTACTTGAACTGACCCATCTTGCTATGTAGTCATTAGGCGTGTGCGTCTGGGCATCTTACACACTGAACTTGCATTTCCTTGATGACTCCTCTCTTTGTGGTGGGGGAGGCGGGGAGGCGAGGAGGCCGTGCTGAGGGCAGGAGGAGCTGCCCCCCCCCCACCTCCAGGCATCCTCCGGGAGGTGCCCTCAGGCCTTGCAGTGGGGCAGGGGTGGGGGTGGAGATGGGATCCTCATTCTTGTTAAGTGCCATCCAGTCAGTCAGTTCTGATTCTTAGAGATCTTGTGTAGGATTTCCGAGGAGCAGCTGGTGAGTTTGAACCGCCGACCTTGAGGTTCAAACTGGCCTTGAAGTCTAGTGCTTATCCTACAGCGCCACACCAGGCCTCCCTCCTCACTCTTAACACCAAGAAAACACCCAAAGCCAGGCGCTTTCCGGTTTGACTGCATGGCCCTGCCAGAGTGCGGTCAGCAACAGGAAAGCGCCTCTGGCTTCAGGCGGAGCCTCTGGCGCACCCCCCCTCCCCCCCCTGCACTTACTGGCTGGGCTGGGGCGGGGGAGCCGTGATGTCACGTGGCCCATCACCGTGTTGTGTTTTTTTTTAAGGAACCAGTTTGGCTCTGCTTCGGAGCAGCTACTTGGAGCAAGGAGCGTGGGGAGTTGATGCTTTTGTGGGAAATAAATAAACTTAAGCAAAATTGACCCCAGAAGAAAGGCAACAGCTGAGCACAGAAAACAATTGCAAACGTTCTCAGCGCACTTTGGGAATTCTCAAATGACTTCTTTGTAGTCTTTATAATAAACAAGGTCTTCCAGTGCCTTCAAGAACTAGAGAAACGCTTCCAGATGTGTTTGCATCTGGTTTCAAAACTTACAGCGATAACACACAAGAGCACAGATCAAGATCACATATGATACTGATGCACATTTAAAATACACAGACTGAGAAACAAAGACCACAACCAAGCACAGTTTATTCCAAGAATGCAAAGATGATTCAATGAGGCCGCAATACTCTCCTGAGCCATATTAATGTGGCAGAGGAGGGAAACCTGTTAGGTCACAGCCAGGACATTCAGAGACCCAGGTTCAAAGGGAGGGATCAGAGACTCCACCTCTTGATGTTGTTGTTGTTATTAAGTACCATGGAGTCGGTACCATGGACTCATAATGACCCTACAAAGGGCTTCCAAGCTGTAAATCTACGGGAGCAGAGCTCCTCATCTTTCTCCTGCAGAACCACTGGTAGTTTTGAACTGCCGACCTTGAGGTTAGCAGCCTAACCACTATGCTACCAGAGCTCCCTGTGTTAGATGCAACAGAACAAAACACTGCCTGTGGGACAGGTCCTCAGTAAAGCCTCTTGTTATGGTGTTATGTGCCCTGGAGCCGGCTCCAATTCATAGCGACCCTGTATAGGGTTTCCAAGGCTGTGACACTTGATGGGAGCAGAAAGCCCTGGAGTGGAAATATTCGGGAGGAGCCAGTGGAATGGGAACACTACTCCAGTCATTCTTGGGAACTTCATGAGCTGATTACACCGGGCGCACCTTCTCTTTCAGATGGAAGTGAGTGAGTGTGAAGCGGGCCGCAGTGGGTCTAGGTCTGGCCAGTTCTGCTGAATCACGCCTTCCCTCACTCATCCCAGGAGCAGCGGCTGCCTGAAAATGCCAGGTTTGGGGTTTTTTGTACATTTTAGGCTTTATATTTTTAGAGCAGCTTGAGATTTGCAGACAATGCGGAGAATTGCCCTCTCCCCGCTCTCTGTTTCTTCAGGTCGCCACATCTTGCACTCCTGTGCCATCTGGATACATTATTATCAACACCAGTCCACAGTCCACACTGGTGTGCACTGATGCCCAGTTGATTTCACTTGTTGTGACGCCATGTGTGGGGTTCACGTTTTCTGCTTGCGGTCCTGTGGGTTATTAAAAACGCAGTCATGTGTCCACCATGACAGTGTCAGACAGAATTGTTTCACGGCCCCAGAAATGATCCCTAGTCAGTCATCCTCCCCTGCCCAGCCCCTGATCAATCGATTTTTTTACTGTTTTCATTTGGAATCAGATGGGCTGTTTTCACTGCACAATATTCAGTTATGTTTTCCCCCGTGCCTATTTGTGGCTGGATAGCTAATGCCTTTTCCTTGCTGGATAATATTCCATTGTACGGATGAACCACAGTTTGTTTATCCAATTGGTTGCCTCCAATTTTTGCCAATTCTGAATAAAGGTGCCATATACATTCATTCGTGTGTAGACTTTCGTGTAGCCATCGTTTTCAGATCATTTGGATCGATATCTAGCAGCTATTGCTGGATCCAAAGGTAAGCCCATATGTAGATTTGTCAGAAAGTGCCAGACTAGCTTCCAAAGAGGCCGTATCATTTTGCACTCGCACCAGACATGAACAAGGGCTCCCAGCTGAAGATGTGAGAGTCCCAGGTGAGGGCTGGAATCATCCAAGGTCACCGAGCATCTGGACTAGACATTAACTTGTCCTTACTGCTTGACTCTCCATATTAACATTACTTTACTATTGTAGGAAATTCTTGTCTAGGAAGAGGAAGTTGCAAATAGCTTTATGACTTAGTTAAGAGACTTCCTGAAAATCCTTTTATCAAAGCATAAGATTACAGTATTCAACTTCAGAGTAACAGCCCCTTTTGGAAACACAACAAAACATCAATCAGCTGGGCTTTTCAAAGCTTTCTTCTTGCAGTGGAGTCCTGGTGTGGCGCTATGGGTTAATGCCCTTGACTGCAAGGTCACTTTGGACTGCAAAGTTGGCAGTTCAAACTCACCAGCTGCTCTTCAGTAACCCTATACAGGGATCCTATGGGTCAGAACCGACCCTTAACAACAACTTCTTGCTGCAGCCAGCAATCCTAAACACTTTTTGTTCAATTGCATCTACCCCAGGATTAAACAGACAAGGCTTACAGCACACCTAACCAGCATTCAGGATCATTGTTGTTGTTGTTGTTAGGTGCTGACAGTCAGTTCTGACTCATTAACGCCTCTCTAAGGAGCTCTGGTAGCGTAGTGGTTACAAATTGGGCTGTGAACCACAAGGTCAGCAGTTCAAAACTACCAGCTGCTCTGCGGGAGAAAGATGAGGCATTCTGCTCCCATAGATTTACAGCCTCGGAAACCCTGTACAGGGTCGCTATGAGTCGGAACCGACTCCACGGCACATAACAACAACAACAACAAAGGGTTTCCAAGGAGCAGCTGATGGGCTTGAACCACCAACCACGCAGTCTAGTGCTGATCCTACAGCGCCACATCAGGATGGAGTGGGAAACTTTTGTATCTAGGATGTGGTTAAAATCTGAAGTTCCCCGTTTTTTTAAGTTAAATCCTCCATTCCTCACCACACCCCCCAAACAAACAAATTTATGAACATTGCTCCCACAACTTGTAAGACTCAATCATCAAGGTCACGGTGTCTCTTATTGAGATAAACTTGGTTTGGGTGATTTCACAGGGAATTTGACGGTTGACAATGACCTTCTATGCTCCGCCTGGATGATGGAAACGAACCCAGAGTCCTACCCGAGTGTTAACAGGGAGTGAGTTGCTTTCCTGGCCTCACCCTACACAACCCCATTGCTGTCCAGTCAGAGACCCTACAGGACAAGGTTTCCAGAGCTGTGGTGTTTGTAGATGAAAGATCAGCAGTTCGAATCCAGCCTGCAGCTGTCCAGGAACTACTAGGGCTTCTCTGAGTCACAGGCCGCTCCAATGTTGGGTTTGCTGTTGTTGAATCTTCAAGGAAGCCGACTGCCGCATCTCTCTGAAGCAGCTGGTAGGTTCAAGCCTCCTACCTGACTGTTAGCAGCTGAGCACTTAACCACTGCACCACCATGGCTCCTCCCTGAGAACTAGCAAAAGTCAATCGCTTTAGCTCCAGGACGTATTGTGACCGGGCTGACTAGAGGCCATTGGGGAGTCTGGGTTTGAGTCAGGATCCCCTGGGGGACAGTGGGCCTCTCCTCTTAGCACTGGTATTAATCTCTTAATAAAGTGTCAGCAAACTCTTGTCTCACACTTCTGGGGCTGAGAAGCTGCTATCAGGGTGAGGCCTCTCCTCCAGCCTCTGGTGGCTCCAGATGCAATGTCTCAAGCACCCTCCCTCTCCCTCCCTGCCTCTTCGGGGACCCCGTTTTCAAACAAAGGCACATTCCCAGGTACCCCAAAAACAAAACAAAACAAAAAAAAACTACCATTGAGTCCATTCCAACTTATAGTGGCCCGATGGAAGGTTTCTGGAGACACGGTGTAGCGCTGTGGGTAATGTGCTGGACGGCAAAGTCGGTTTGAACCTCATGAGCCGCTCCTCGGAAACCCTAGACAGGGTCGCTCTGAGTTGGAACCAACTTGATGGCACTTAGCAACAACAACAACAACATATAAGGGTTCTGAGATTGTAAATCCTTGAAGCGCTATCTTTCTCCCTCGGAGCAGCAGGTGGAATTGAACCACCTACCTTGCAGTTTGCAGCATAACCCACAGCGCCACCAGGGCTCCTTCACAAGGTGGGTGGAAAATCAAGATCAACGGCCCAATGCTGACTCCTGAGGTGGAGGTCCGACTTCCTCTACCCCACAACCTTGTTACCAGTTCTGACACTAGCTCGCCCTCCCACTCCAGTGGCTATTCTGCTGGCTTCACCATCCTCACAAGGATGGGCTGCATTACGGAAGGAAGAGGCTTCGGGGATGAGTTAAGAATGAGTCAGGATATAGTTCTTCAGTCAGGACAGCTTATGGCCATGCCCATAGGCAAGTCTCCCCTTGACCCTCAGCCTCTCAGGCCTCCTGTGCCGGGGGGCACCCCACTGACCAGTAAGCCTTGGCTTAAAGGCCCTCAGCTCTCTAGCTCCATGGGTTGGAGAACCTAGCTCCACTGACAAGTGCCCAGCGATACCCAGCTCTCTGCTACCACCGATTCTCACTGTCTCTGGTGTCTCTCGGTCGCCTGGGTCTAGGAGGTTCTTAGCACAGGAACCCCAGGTACAAAGGACACACTCTACTTTCTTGGTTGTAGTGAGGTGCCCCCTTCCCAATCTCCTCATTAGGGTTCCAAGTACCTTATCTGCATGCTCCCTGGACTGCGGACCACAAGGTCTACAGTTCAAACATACCAGCTGCTCCTCAGAAACCCTACACAGGGTCGCTATGGTCAAGTGCTTCCACGACGGCGCCAGATCAGGACCTCCCCATCACGGCACCATATATATAATTAGTACACATGTTGATGGGGATGCCCTGGATCACAAGGTCAGGGTGAGTCACAAGGTCAGGGGCTCAAACTTACCAGTTGCTTCTTGGATACCCTACACAGGGTCACTAAGAGTCAGAACCGACTAGCCACTTAACAAGAACAACAGGGAGAGTGAGGAGGGGATTGTTCTGACTTTGTACATTTCTGTACTGTTTGGTTTTCTTAATGAGCAGGGATTTTTTTAAAAGGAAAATCTTATTTTGAAAACACGCTCTAAAAATGTTCTGGGTAGAAAAAAATAACATGGTGGCCAGGAAAAGGCCTCCCTTTGGATCTGGGCTGGCAGTGCTCAACGGTTACCTTAGAAACCAGGGAATCGAGGGGCGGTTGCTTACCTCGGGGGGGGGTAGCCATTAAGGCAGTGACTCAGCAGAAACCCAGCCAGCCCTGGCAGGAGGTCTCCAGGCACTGGTTTCACCGCTGACTTTCATGCCTTTCTAGAAAAACAGCTGCAAAGGAACATTTCTGATGCTACATTTGCAATCTGTGCGATGCTAAAAAATGAAGGTGGTGGAAAGCAAGCAAGCGTCTCCTGGCGCTGCTGACTAGGTGGGCATCCTTTTTTCTGCCTCCCTGCCCCTAGGAGGCCACATGTCCCCTTCTCTCTCCCAGCCAGTCCTTTGTCTCTACTTAATATGCAGCATCTATAATGGACGCTCCATCCGCAGCCCTCCTGCTGACCGTGCAAACAAGCTTCCTTTCACAAGTGCTTGCTCGGGGTTACTACAGCAACCAGCGTCCTATAGCCTGCAAGAAACAGCTCTCTAGTGGCAGGGTGGAGTATGAGTCACCAATTCAGTGGAGATGGGAGTTAAGGGACCCTAATTTGACATGACGTCATTCTGGAATGCCTGGGAACAGCTCTAACCAGAAGCATCAGCAGGAGATCATTTTGCGAGGCGCCCCTGCCGTGTCCATGTTCACAGAACTGAGAGATGACAAGAAAGGAGACCACAGAGGACAAGCTTCTGCAGCCCTCCTGGTGAGAGATGGTGGGGATATAATCCCGACAAACACCTTTCCTAACTTTAAGCTACGGAGACCCCTAGCGAGATGGACTGGCCAAGTGGCAGCATCGACGGACTCACACATGGCAACAGTAGTGAGGTTGGCCCAGGAACGGGCAGTGTTTCGTTCTGCTAGGCATAAGGTCGCTATGAATCTGTACCGACTCGATGTTGTTGTTGTTAAGTGCCATTGAGTCGGTTCCGACCCATAGTGACCCTGTACAGGGTTTCCGAGGGTGTAAATCTTTACGGGAGTAGAAAGCCTCATCTTTCTCCCGCGGAGCGGCTGGTAGTTTCGAACCGCTGACCTTAAGGTTCGCAGCCCGATTCGTAACCACTACGCTACCAGAGCTCAATGGCACCTAACAACAACAACAGTATCCCCTTGTCTGATCAAACTACTGCTTATTGGTCTATGGACAGGTTCCAATTGAGCACAATTGTAAAGAAGAGAAATTCTAGAGGACTTAATTGTGTATATAGACTTGAGCTGTACATAGACCAAGAAGCAGTTGTTTGACCAGACAAGGGGTAAAGTCAGGAAAGGTGTGCATCAGGGTTGTATCCTTTCACTGTACTTATTCTGTCTGGATGCTGAGCAAATAATCCAAGGAGCTGAATTATATGAAGAAGAACGTGGCATCAAGGTTGGAGGCAGACTCATAAACAACCTGTGATATGCAGAGGATACAATCATGTTGGTTGAAAGCAAAGAGGACTTGAAGTAGTTACTGAAGATGATCAAAGAACACAGCCTTCAGCATGGATTGCACCTCAATGTAAAGAAAATTAAAATCCTCACAACTGGCCCAATAATTAACATCAGAATACACGGAGAAAATACTGAAGTTGTCAAAGACTTCATTCTACTTGGATCTACAATCAACACGTGAAAGCAGTCAAGAAATGCAAAAAATAATCTCCTGAAAGTATTCACAAGCAAAGATGTCACCTTGAGGACTAAGGTGCATCTGACTCAAGCCATAGTATTGTCAATGACCTCATATGCATGTGAAAGCTGGACAGTGGCTAGGGGAAATGGAGAAAACTTGATGCCTTTGAATTACAGCTTGGTAAGGAATGTTGAATAAATCCGGGGCTGCCAGAAGAACAAATAAATCTGTCTTGGAAGAAGTACAGTCAGAATGTTCCTTCAAGGTGAGGATGACGAGACTGCATCATATGGACTCTGGGCATGTTGTTAGCAGGGCATTAGTCTGTGCAGATGGGCATCATGCTTGGTAAAGTAAAGGGTTGGTGAAAAAGAGGAAGATCTACCATAAGATGAATGGGCACAGCCACTGCAAGGAATGGGCTCAAACATAGTGGCAAATTGAGAGGATCAGGTAGGACCGGGTAGTATTTTCTTTCGTTGTACGTAGGGTTGTTATGGGTCAGATCTGATTCAAGGACACATCAGAGCAACAACAACAAATAGAAAATGTAGAGCTTTAGGAAGGACAGGATATGTGGATTAATGGGGGGGGGGAGCGAGAATGGGAGGAGTCAAGAATAACTTCTAGAGACTTCTGGTCCTGGCCATGGTGGAGCCGGTTTATCAGCTGTCACTTTGTCACTGAACACTGCTATGTAAGCTGGGACAACCACACTATTTGAAGGCACTGGAGAATGAGCATCAGAAGGGGACGGAGGTGACATGAGCTGCTTGAGGAGGAATTGACAAAGGATGACGCAGCACTGAAAGAAATTGCTGTTGGCGTGTGCCATCAAATCGGTTCCGACCCAGAGCCACCGTGGAGAGCGTTTCCAAGGCTGTCGATGTCTACAGGGCTTCCTTGCCAACACTTCTGAATTTTTCCAAAATCACAAGAAGACACCAGAAACAGTAGAGGGCAACGAAGGGAATGATGTCTACAAAAGTGCTGAAAGAGAGACTGCAAGCCTGGAATTCTACAGACAACAAAAAGTATCCTTCAAAAATGAAGGCAACCGTCCAAACCACAGGCTCTGAGGATCAGACTTTAGCCACCTAGCAGACATAGCAAAATGTCCCTCATCTAATTTTTCAGTTATGCTGGTTCGTAATCGCATACATGAGCCCTGGATATCCACAGATAAATGTAAAAACCTTCCTTAAAAGCCGAGACTGTAAATTCCAAAAAGGCAAAGTCCCCCCACCCCCCAAAAAAAGCTAAAGAGGATAGAGAGAAACACTGTTGACTGATGATGTATGGAGGGGATTGTAATCAATGTAATGAAACGGGTCATATGAATGGTTGACTGTGAAACTGATGAGGTGCCCTGTAAACGTTCACTCAATCCACAATAAAAACCTTAAAAAAAAAAAATGAAGGCAAAATAAGTGTTTTCAGACAAAGGTGAAGGCAATGCAGTGCCAGCCTACCTGCACTCCAAGAACGATTATAGGGAATTTTTGAAATAGAAGGAAAGTGATGCAAACTGCTAAGAGCAGCCAATGGCTTCAAACTGTAGATTTTTCCATTAGCAGCTAGTTGAATGCTTAACTAGGGCACCACCACGGCTCCTTCATTAGTCCTTGTTGTTACTGTTGTTGGTAAGTGGTGTCGAGTCGGCTGTGACTCACAGTGAGCCTGTGTAGCGCTTCCAAGGAGCCGCTGCTGGATTTGAACCGCTGTGGTTAGCAGTCCAATGCTCGTGTTTATGCTCCAGCGCCACACCAGGAGCCTCTTGAGGCCTAAGGGGAATGCAAAGCAACTTACAGTAAGAGACCACTTCATGCTCACTAGGACGAACGGCTGTAATTCCACTTCAATGTAAAGAAAACAAAAATCCTCACCATTGGACCAATAAACAGCATTCTTATCAATGGGGAAAAGATAGACGTTATCAAAGACTTCATTTTGCTCGGATCAACCATCAACACTCACGGAAACAGCAGTCAAGAAATCATACGTCGTATTGCATTAGGCAAATCTGCTTCATAAGACCTTTTGAAAGTGTTGAAGAGCAAAGATGTCAGCTTGAAGGCTAAGGTGCGCCTGACCCAAGCCATGGTATTTTCAATCACCTCATATGCATGGGACAGCTGGACAGTGAATAAGGAAGACCGTAGAAGAATTGATGCTTTTGAGTTCTGGTGTTGGAGGAAGATAAAGAAAGCACCATGGACTGCCAAATGTGTTGAAAGTACAGCCAGAATGTTCTTCCTGATAACATGTCTGAGACAACATCTCATCATCCTGGCTTTTAAGAAACATTCTGGCTGTACTTCCAGAGAACACCATGCTTAGTTAAGTGGAGGGTAAGAAAAAAGACCCCCAACGAGATGGATTGACACAGTGGTCGCAGCAATGTGAAGAAGGTGCAGGACTGGGCAGTATTTCCTTCTGTTGGGCATAGCGACGCCCCCTAATGATAACACCATAATTAGTTGTCAGGGACAGGTTAGGACCCCTGGGCCCTGGGCCTCTCTTACCCGGGCTTCATGTCCGCCCCTTTGTCCTGAGTCCTCTCTTACCAGACAGGGATCAAGAAAAGAAGACGGCATCAATAGTCCAACAAGAATAGTAACATTGACAGAGATAAAGGCATCAGGACCTGAAACCCCAACAGAGAGAAGCAACTGGTGGTAAAGAGGAAAAACTTGGCAGACAGCCCATAAAACTAGCACCTAGAGCTGACAACTGCAGAAGGCACTCGGATGACTATTCCACACGCCACTCCTCCTAATCAATATGCATTCGCCCACTCTTGGAGGAGGAGGCCCCATCCCCTATAATAACCCTGTAGTCTTTTCCACTCGTGGAAACAGACCCGCTTCTCTCTTTGAAGTCTACTTTTGCTTTGCAATAAAGAGCTTCTGAGTACATGCTTACTTTTCGTGTCTGATTGAGAAGCGGCGACTCAGTGGGACTAATTCTTTAGACACCATCCCACTCCCCCTACCTCCCCACCCCCCCACCTCGCCACCCCCGAGAGCAAGAGGGACCAGAGAAGAACAGAATGTGACACCAGATGGGTTCGTGCTGATGGCTTCCTTCATCGGGCTGAGCCGCCCTATTTGCGGCTTAATAAAGATCTGTCTATAACATGCTCAAATTTGGCATCTTATTTCCTCGGGGTCGGGGTGGGAGTGTGCCGTGGAATCGGTTCTGACTTGTAGCAACCTTGCAAGGCTGTAAATCTCTACCGGAGCAGAAAGACATATCTTTCTCCCACGTAGTAACGGCTGGTAGTTTCGAACTGCTGCCCTTGAGGTTAGCAGGCCAACTCATAACCACTACGCTACCAGAACACAACCTAAGTATGATGAAGCCATACCATGGAAGTTGTTGTTGTTGTGATGTGCCATGGAGTCGGTTCTGACTCACAGCGACCCTCTACAGGGTTTCCGAGGCTTTAAATCTTTACGGGAGCAGAGAGCCTCATCTTTCTCCCGCGCAACAGCTGGTAGTTTCCAACTGTTGGCCTTGAGGTTCGCAGCCCTATTGGTAACCACTACGCTACTAGAGCTCCTTATACCATGGAAGTAGGATTCTACAATAAAAAAGAAACGACCAGCTGACACATACTACAACATGGATGAACACTGATACCATTCTTCTGGACAAAAGTGGCCAGTCACCACAGACCACATAGTGTCTGATTCCATCTACGTGAACTGCCCACATTAGGCAGACCCATAGGCACAGAGCATCATTTCAGGGTTGCTTTAGACCGGAAAGGGATGGACGGGTGGAGTGGTGAAGTAACTTCACTCTCTGCCAAGAAATAAAGGCATAAGTAATAAGGAAGTTTGAGTAATAAGGAAGAAGGGAGGGAAGGAGGCAGAGAAAGAAAGAGGTTTCCAGGGAAGAAGAGACCTACAGGGAGGCGTGGAAGGAAGTGTGTACCACTCAGATCACCAGAGGCAGTTCCAACTTGTCAGGAAGTAGTGAAAGGATGCAGGCGTCCCCCCCCACCCCCCGCGCCCACCCAAGGCAGGGATGTGTAGGCTAATCTTTAGTGGCCACCTAAAGACAGAATATGGATGTGAAAGCTGGACAGTGAATAAGGAGGATCGTAGAAGAATTGATGCCTTTGAGTTGTGGTGTTGGAGGAGAATACTGAAAGTGCCATGGACTGCCAAAAGAACCAATAGATCTGTTTTGGAAGAAGTGCAGCCAGAGTGCTCCTTGGAGGCCAGGATGGCTAAGCTTCGTCTCTCCTACTTTGGACATATTGTCCGGAGGGAACAATCGTTGGAGAAGGATGTCATGCTGGGTAGGGTGGAGGGTCAGAGAAGAAGAGGAAGACCCCCAACGAGATGGATCAGCCAGGTGGCATCATTGATGGATTCAGGTGTGGCGGCGGTAGTGAGGTTGGCCCAGGATCGAGCATTGTTTCGTTCTGCTGTGCATGGGGTCGCTATGAGTCGGTTCTGACTCGATGGCACCTGACAACAACAACAACAAAGACAGAATAAAGGAGCTCTGGGAGCGTAGTGGTTACGAATCGGGCTGCGAACCGCAAGGTCATCAGTTTGAAACTACCAGCTGTTCCGCGGGAGAAAGATGAGGCTTTCTGCTCCCGTAAAGATTTACAGCCTCGGAATCCCTGTACAGGGTCGCTATGGGTCAGAACCGACTCCACGGCACACAACCACCACCACCAAAGACAGACTAAAGCCAGGAAAAGGGGACTGGAGGGCACAAAGGGCAGACAAGCACCAGTAAGACAGGGACAACCATTAAGTACACTAATCAGTCAATCCATTCAAACTGATGAAAGAAAACAAACAAAACCCAACAATGTGCTGCTTAAAAGATCGTCATTAAAGTGTAATTGACATTATGGTTTGGTAAATTTGGACCTATGTCTGTGAAACCATCCGCACAGTCCAGGTAATAAATATCCAACACCCTAAAATCTCCTTCTGTCCCTTTGCCATCCTCCCCTCCAGTCCCCCCCTCCCCACCGCCAGTGCCCTCTGTCCCTAGAGATTAGCTTGCTTTTCCTAGAAGTTTCTGCACCTAGCTCCTGTCTAGAGCCAGATTAAGGCACTCGAGCCTTCATGGAAACACCCTGGGGCCCCTCCTCTGTTTACGCACATATTTGAATGGGACATGGGAGTGTGTGTGTGTTTTAGCTATCCGGGAGATTATTTCTTTGGAAATGCACCTATGTTGGCAACTGATGCAAATGTGGCATATGCAGAATAAGATATCACAACAGTGTGGCTCCTTGGAAACCCTAGACAGGGTCGCTATGGGTCGGAATCGACTTGATGGCACTTAACAACAACAACAATACTAACAAACACATCTGACCTCTCACTTCACAAGCCTCCACAGACCTTATTTGAATGGTCCCACCCTCACAAGAGTACAAAGAACTTCATTTGCATGATTAGTAAACTACCCACTCCCCTTGCTGGATCACAAGCAACTCATTTACCCTGTCATTTGGAGTCCTGGTGTGGCACTGCGGGTTAATGCGCTGGACTGCAAAGTCAGTTTCAACCTCGAGGTCAGCAGTTCCAGCTCATCAGGCACTCTTTGGAAACACTGTACAGGGTCAGGATGAGTTGGAACCAACTCCATGGCACTTAACACCAACCATGCAGTCATTTGGTGGGAGTTACAAAGAGCAGGACTAGAAGGATCATACTGAGTCATTCAGTGCACCACAGATGTTGTTGTTGTTGTTGTTAAGTGCCATCGAGTCGGGGCCGACCCATAGCGACCCTGTACAGGGTTTCCAAGGGTATAAATCTTTACGGGAGTAGAAAGCCTCATCTTTCTCCCGCGGAGTGGCTGGTAGTTTCGAACCGCTGACCTTAAGGTTCGCAGCCCGATTCGTAACCACTACGCTACCAGAGTTTTAGTGGATGAAGGAGCACTAAGATTTTTTTCTATGTACCACATATTCTGGAGTCCTGGGATGGTGCTGTGGATTAATGCGCTGGACTGCAAGCTCACCAGCTGCTCCTCAGAAACTGTATACAGGGTCGCTATAAGTCAAACCGACTCAATGGCACTTAACAACCATAGCCACAATCACGCTTTCTACTAAAAGAATATTCCACACATTCTACAACAAAGAAAATGAGTTCGTGAACTTGGTTGTTTCAGCAATCAACAAAACTTTTCAATTTTGATGCTTATTTCATAATCAATGCTACAATTATAAACGAACAAAACTTAATGATCAGGTAAACACATTGTTGTTGTTATGTGCCGTGGAGTCAGTTCCGACTTATAGTGACCCTGTATAAGGTTTCCAAGGCTGTAAATCTTTACAGGAGCGGAAAGCCTCATCTTTCTCCCGCGGAGCAGCTGGTAGTTTCGAACTGCTGACCTTGCAGCTCGCGGCCTGATTCGTAACCACTACGCTACCAGAGCTCCTTAGGTAACACATTACCATATCTTATTTCTAGATGGATCTCTTGTTCTTACAAAATTTCAATGATTTCTTCACAATTAAGCTGCCAAACAATATTAACTTCCATATGTAATCGCCACCGCTCATCTATCAGTTTGTCATATGTCGCTGTGATACTGGAAGCCATGCCACCAGTATCTTAAATATCAGCAGGGCTACCCATGATGCCCAAGTTTCAGCGGAGCTTCCAGACTAAGGCAGACTAGGAAGAAGGAGAGGCAGAGCACACTTCTGAATGATTAACCACTGAAAACTTTATGTATAGCAGTGGAGCATTGTCAGATATAGTACCAGAAGGTGAATCCCTCAGGTTGGAAGGCACTCAAAATACAACTGGGGAACAGCTGCCTCCTCAACATAGAATTGCCCTTGACAATGTGAATGGAGTAAAGCTTCCATGACCTTCATTTGCTGATGGGGCACAACTCAAAATGAGGACATGCAAACATCCAGTAATGAACGGAACATGATATGTATGCAGCCTGAAGCCAGGAAAATCAGAAGCTGTCAAAAATGAAATGGAACGCATAAAGATAGATAACCTAGACATTGTTCTTCTTGATTGCTGTCAAGTCAGTTCTGACTCACAGAGACCCTGTATAGGGTTTTCCAAGTGCAATTGGTAAGTTTGAACTTCTAACCTTGTGTGGTTAGCAATTCAGTGCATATCCTACAGCACCACACCTGGACTCATCCTAGGCATTAGTGACGTGAAATGAACGGGTATTGGTCATGTTGAATCAGATGATCATATGGCTTACTATACCAAGCACAGCAAATTCCAGAGGAATGGTGTCACATTCGTCATCAAAATGAGTATGTCAAGATCTAGCTTGAAGTCCAATGCTATCTGTGATAGGGTTCTATCCATATACCAACAAGGAAAGATCAGCAGTGGACTACGAATCTCAAGGTCGGCAGTTCAAACCCACCAGCTGCTCCTTGGAAACCCTATACAGGGTCGCTATGCATCAGAACCAACTCAAAGGCACTTAACAACAACAATGAGGACAAGGAAAACCAGTTAATAGCATTCTTATTCAAATTTACTCACCAACCACTAAAGCCAGTGATGATGTAACTTCTTTGGAGTCCTGGTGTGGTACAATAGGATAGGCACTGGACTGCTAATTGCAAGGTCGATGGTTCAAACCCACCACTCACTCCTTTGAAACCCTATACAGGGTCGCTATGAGTGAGAATCAACTTCACAGCACTTACCAACCACCATCATCAACTGCTTCTGTCTGAAGTTGACCAAACATGCAATCAAGATGTATTGATAGTTACTGGTGATTGAAAAACACGAAGGTTAGAAACAAAGAGAAAGGACCAGTAGTTGGAAAACATGGCCTTGGTGAATGAAATGATGCCGGAGATCACACGATAGAATTTTGCAAAACCAGTGACTTCTTCATTGCAAATATCCTTCTTAAGCGACATAAAAGGTGACTGTACACATGGATCTCACCAGCTGGAATACACACAAATCAAATTGACTACATCTGTGGAAAGAGATGATTGTAAAGTAAAAACAAGGTCAGAGGCTCATATGCAAGTTCAGGCTGAAGCTGAAGAAAATGACAAGTCCATGAGAGTCAAAATACGTCGAGTATATCCCACCTGATTTTAGAAGCCATCTCAAGAACAGATTGGATGCATTAGATATTAATGAC
>NW_006408963.1:910796-911771 GCF_000296735.1 Chrysochloris asiatica
TGATATGCAGATGATACAACCTTGCTTGCTGAAAGTGAAGAGGACTTAAAACATTTACTGATGAAGATCAAAGAGCAGAGCCTTGGTGTGGATTGCACCTCAATGTCAAGAAAACAAAAGTCTTCACCACTGGAACAATAAGTAACATCATGGTAAATGGAAAAAAGATTGAAGTGGTCAAAGACTTCACTTTGCTAGGACTCACAATCAACACTCTTGAAGTCTTTGAGAATGAAGATATCAGTTTGAGGACTAAGGTGCACCTGACCCAAGCCATGGTATTTTTAAGAGCCTCATAGGCATGCAAAAGCTGGACAGTGAGTAAGGAGGCCCGTAGAAGAACTGATGCATTAGAGTTGAGGTGATGGATAATACTGAGAGTACCATGGACTGCCAGAAGAACAAACAAATCTATGTTGGAAGTACAGCCAGAATACTCCTTCGAAGCCAGCATAGCTCATATTTCAGACATGTTATTAGGAGGGACCAGTCCCTGAAGAAGGACAGTGTGTTTGGTAAAGTGGAGGGTCAGCGAAAAAGAAGATTCCCAACAAGATAGACTGGTACAGTGGCAGCAGCAGTGGTCTCAAGACTAACGATTGGGAGGATGAGGCAGGACTGGGCAATGTTCCGTTCTGTTGAGCACAGGGTTGCTGTGAACTGGAACCAACTTGACGGCACCTAACAACAATCTCTTGGATGCCTTCGTTCATTCTTCTTCAACTATGTTCACATTGTTTAAGAAGGGATATCTACTCAGAGCAAACTCCCTTGCAAGACTAAGACTCAATGGGAATACACTCTCTGATTGGTGATCACGTTCATCACCCATAAGGGGAAGTGAGGGAAAAATAGCAATGAAGCTGTGAGCTAAGCCCTACGACATTCAAGAGACTCCTGTGAAGCCGGGTGGAGACCTGGTCGGCCAGTAGTGTGGCAAGACCTGGGGACTCTTGGGCCCAGAGTCAGTGACAT
>NW_006408963.1:912441-914301 GCF_000296735.1 Chrysochloris asiatica
AGGGAGAGGGCTGTGTGCTGATGACCGGGGGGCAGGCTTGCATGATGATGCATGGAGGGGATTGTAACCACAGCAATAAAAGGATATAGGATAGAATGAATGTAAAGCTAATGTTCTCCCGTGTAAACTATCACATAATTCACAATAAAACATTAAACAAGAAAAAAAAAAGAAGAGATATCTATTGACTTTCATCCTTTTCATGAAAGATACAATTGTGGCCGTGATGGTGTAATATGTGGTCACATGAAATTGATCAGTGGCACACATTGACACTGCTGACGCACTTCACTTCTGTTCCTTCTTTGTTTCTTTCTAATACTTCAGTGAATTTCTTGATAATCAGTATTTGTTGTGTTTTCAAATTTGTCTCTGGAATTTTGGAAATCTCATGCATGTCTCTAAATTTCTGAATTTTGGAATGCTTAATGCATCTTATGAAAATACTGCAATATATTACTTCACATAACCAACATAAATACATACTCTAGTAATTTGCATTTTGTTTCCGCTTTTTAAAAATTCTTCTGTGTATCTGGTCTTCTAGATGTTCTGAGGCATCTAGAATCTGAGTGTACGTCCTAGGCATGCACTTGTTGCTATAGCATGTGCCTACCAACGAGTATTAGAAAGGCATTTCAATACTTGATCACTTCCTAAACATGTTTTAAGAACTGCTCATCAGTGAGTAGAGGTGGTAAAAATTATGTAGAGTAACTGAACAGTAGGAAAAAAAAAAAAAAACTATTTCTGGAAAACAATCTATTACACTCCATTCTACAATATTAAGTGAAGGGACAGCACGTGGTATGAAAATGGCATATTCAATATTGTACTACAATTTTCTGCAGCATGCCTTTATTATTCCATGACGTATTGGCAGCATTCTCACAGGACTGGCCTCTGTACTTAGAAAAATCAATTTTGCAAACTTCACATAGATAGCGAAGCACTTGATTTGTCTGGTATGACTTCTTAAGCTAATAAATGTGATTAATCCCTTAACAGGTTTTCCATCTTTTGAGAAAATGTATCTAAGACAAAACTTAGCCGATCTGCACGAGAACCTCAAGAGTAGAATCTACAAACTGAAATATCGAGCTGTACTTATTTCACTGAAAGCAGCTAGCTGATTGAACTTTACCACTGATTGCTTAGACATATACAATGGGAGGTCCTTCATTGTGTTACCATATTTTCAGAGGCAACCTACTAAAGGTGGAGCAACAAGTCTAAGTAAACCCCCCAAATTTCCATTTTGTGGGGACTCAAGCACTTCATTTCTTCTTTGAAAAGGTAATCCACATCCAGCAATTGTTATAATGACAGCAACAATACATTGCAAAATGACTTTTTAACACTGACATTCTTCATTAATTTGTGTTACTAGTTAATTAAGCCCAAACCATGTCTTTAATTTAAATATGTGCAGTGTGGTGTATTATGTAATATGGCCCTATTAGCCAAAGGCTTTGTATCTCCCAGCAAATGCAGGGTTGTGTTGTAGCTGTGACCCTCTGCACAACAGCCTCACAATTGTTATGCGAGAGCCCATTGCTAAGGCCTCTGGGCCAATCCATCTCATTAGAGGGCTTCCTCTTTTCCTCTGGCCCTCAGCTTTACAAAGTATGATGTCCTTCTCCAGGGACTGGCCCCGCCTCATAGATAACATGTCTGAAATATGAGCGACGAAGTCTCACCATCCTAGCTCCTAAGGAACGTTCCAGTTGTACTTCTTTAATACATTCGTTCGTTCTAACAATCTTCTCGATCACCATAACTTAACTACAAAAATTCTTGTACAGTCATTGTAATTCAGTGTCCAACTCTCCCGTGCATATGAGGTCATTGGAAATATCA
>NW_006408963.1:915718-917688 GCF_000296735.1 Chrysochloris asiatica
ATGCACAACCCTGGAATAACAGGGCTTCAGGATACAGGGATTGAGGCATGGCTTGAAAGGGGGAAAAGAGGGGAATAACGTTAGGATGCTTGGCCGTCTTTTGAATCTTGGTCTCCCTTGCCTACCATGGTGAAATAGACACTTGTGGGGGGAGGGGGAGGCAGCCAAAAACATCACAACAGAAAACATGTGGGCCCGGATCCAGCCTATAACTAACTGGAATACCTTGGGGGAGCTGGAAACTGCCCAGACTCAAAATGGTAGGGGGACTATGATGGCATGGACAGATGGAGTGGCTGAGGACACAGGACTCAGGGAGGAGAGCAGTTGTTTGCTGACAGCCATGGGGGGCGGCCTGTGGGGTGTATCCTTTGGTTATTTGATGATGCACAGAGGGGATTTTAATCATTGCAAAGAAATGAAATATGACAGGATAAATGTGAAGCTTCAGTGGGATAGAGGCAAATAATGATGTATGCAAAACCTTGAAACAACAGGGCTCTGGGATACAGAGATTGAGACATGGTTGGAATGGGGAAAAGGGGGGAAATAATGTTAAGATACTTGACTGTCTGTTGAATCGTGGTTTCCCTGGCATACCACTATAAAATAGACACTGGAGGGGGAGAGAAAGGAATAGCCAGAATAGCCAGAAATACCACCATAGAAAGCTTGTAAGTCCGTCTTCTGCCTATAACTGATTGGAATACCTAAAATGGGGCTACAACGTGCCCAGCGAAGGAGGCTTCCTGCGGAGCCTCTGCAATACATAAGACCATAGGTGGAATCCTGAACAGCATCCAGAATCATCAGAGGGGAAATTTCCATTTGAAAGGACAAGCAGACCAGCTTGGAGTGGCCAGAAAAACAGAAGATACTTCCTGAAAGAAAGACTGACAGGAAAAATACAAAACAACATAAACAGGTCGACTGATTACACAAGTGGATCTTCCAGGAGACATCAAGGCAAGTGGTCGGGTCACCCTCAGAGCAAACCCCCTTCTAAGACTAAGGCTCAATGGGAATGTATGCTCTGATTGGTGACCACATTCGTCATCGGTAAGGGGCAGTTAGGGAAAAACAGCAATGAAGCTGGGAGCTAAGCCTTACAAAGCTCAATAGACTCCTATGAACCCAGATGGAGACCTGGTTGGCCAGCAGTGTGCCAAGTCCAGGGGACTCTTGGACCCAGAGTCAGCGAAATAGCCACAGAGGACTGGAGTGGAGATTGAAGCGTTCAGCTGATAAGAAGAGAGGGCACATGCATAAGTACACCCATACTTGCAGATAATACCCACTTGACCTGGCCTCAATAGCTGGATGATCAGAGCTCAAACAGAAGAAGAAAGAAGGGAGGCGGGGAAGAAGAATCTGACACAATTTGATGAACATGACACACACCTATGGAAGAAGTAGCTCAAAAGAGTGAACAAATCTTCACAGCGAGGATCATTCCCACTTCCTCCGTACACGGAGAGGACAGGGATGGGCAACTTGGACATTGGCTACCCAGAATGGGGGTGCTACAGAGGCAAGAAGTGACTGGCTTACAAGCTTTCAAGAGGGAACCGGGGCTGTAAATCTTTACAGGAGCCGAAAGCCTTCTCTTTCTCCGCGGAGCAGCTGTTAGATTCGAATTGCTGACTTTGTGGTATTAGCAGGCCAACATGTAACCCACTATGCTACCAGGGTTCCTTCTGCAATAAGGGTTGTTGTTCTTAAGTGCCGTCGAGTCAATTCCGACCCATAGCGACCCTGTATAGGGTTTCCGAGGACCAGTGGAAAACCTGAACCACCGACCTTGCAGTTCAAACAGCTTTGCAGTCTTCCTCTTTTTCTCTGACCCTCCATCTTACCCAGCATGACATCCTTTTCCAGTGACTGTTCCCTCCTGACAATATGTCCAAAGTATGAGAGATGAAGCTTAGCCATCTTGGCCTCCAAGGAACACTCTGGCTGCACTTCTTCCA
>NW_006408963.1:922548-926151 GCF_000296735.1 Chrysochloris asiatica
CAGAAGTAGCAGTCAAGATATCAAACGACCTATTGCATTGGGCAAATCTCTTGCACAAGACCTTTTTAAAGTATTGAAGAGCAAAGATGTCAGCTTGAGGACTAAGTTGCGCCTGACCCAAGCCATGGTATTTTCAACAACCTCATATGCATGTGAAGGCTGGACAGTGATAAGGAAGTCAGTAGAAGACTTGATGCTTTTGAGTTCTGGTGTTGAAGGAGAATACTAAAAGTGCCATGGGCTTCCCATAGAACCAGCAGATCTGTGTTGGAAGAAGTGTAGCCAGAGTGCTTCTTGGAGGCCAAGATGGCCAAACTTCGTCTCTCATACTTTGGACATATTGTCAGGAGGGAGCAGTTGCTGCAGAAGGATATCATGTTTGGTAAGATCGAGGGTCAGAGACAAAGAGGAAGATCCCCAGCGAGATGGATTGGCCAAGTGGCAGCATCGATGGACTCAAGCGTGGCAACAGTAGTGAGGTTGGGAGGATGGTGATAGGGTTTTATTATTCACTTGTGAGTAATTGTTAGCAGGTTCAATTGTGATGGTCACAATCTAATTGTAGAAGATGTGTATAACTAAAAGCAGGCAGTAGTTCATCTTTCATTTCAGGAGCAGATGATCCCAGGACCATCAAGAAGAAAGAGCATTTGTAGAGCCATAGTGAAGAAGTAGGTTGCCTGTTATTGCAGAGAGGGGAATGTAATCATTGAGATGAAACAAATCATCTTAAACCTTTACTCAATTCACAATAAAAAAGCTTATACCTATTGATAATTGCACTGAATGTAAGTGGGTTAAATGCACCAGTCAAGAGACAGAGAGTAACAGAATGGAGAAGAAAATAGGGTCCTTCAATATGTTGTCTACAAGAAATACATGTTAACACAAAAAGACAGAACTAGATTAAATATCAAAGGATAAAAACATACATGAAGCTTATGGCCATTAAAAATGAGTAGGAGTGGCCATTTTAATCACTGATAAAATAAACTTTAAGGCAAAACCCAGCATAAACAAAGAACAAATCATAAGAAATATCTATGTCTCCAATGAAAGAGCCTCAAGATACATAAACTCTAATAGAACTGAAGATCAAAGACCACAGCCTTTGGTATGGGTTACACCGCAGTGTAAAGAAAACAAAAATCCTCATCACTGGACCAATAAATAGCATCAAGATAAATGGAGAAAAGATTGAAGTTGTCAAAGACGTCATTTTACTTGAATCAATCATCAACACTCATGGACATATTACATTAGGTAAATCTGCTGCACAAGAACTCTTTAAAAAGTGTTCAGGAGCAATGTTGTCTGTCAATGCACCTGACCCAAGCCTTGGTATTTTCAGTAGTCTCATATGCATGTGAAAATTTGGCAACGAATAAGGAAGACCACAGAAGAATCGAGTTAATGTGTTGGAGGAGAATATTAAAAGTACCATGGACTGCCAAAAGAATAAACAAATCTGTCTTGGAAAAAGTACAACCAGAATGCTTCTTGGAAGCCAGGATGGCCATACTTCATCTATCATACTTCGTATATTAGCAGGAGGGATCAGTCCCTGGAGAAGGACATCATGCTTTGTAAAGTGGAGGGTCAGCGAAAAAGAGGAGGACCCCAATGAGATGGATGGCACAGTGGCAGCAGCAATGGGCTCAAGCGTAATAATGATTGTGAAGTTGGCACAGGACCGGGCAGTGTTTCTTTCTGTTGTGCATAAGCTTGCTGAGTCAGAACCAACTCTGACTGAGCACCTAACAAGAGCAGCCATAGCAATAGGAGTTTTTAAGACACCACTTTTGATGAAGGACAGAACAACCAGAAAGAAACTCAACAAAGACACAGAGGAGCTAAACAACACCATCAACCTACTTGACCTCATAGAGCACTCAGCCCAACAACAGCACCATACACATTCTTCTCCAGCGCACATGGAACATTCTCCAGACTAGACCAGATGTTAGGCCACAAAGCAAACCTCAATACATTTTAAAACATCAAAATAGTACAAAGTATTCTTTCAGACCACAATGCTATAAAATTAGAGATGAAAAATAGGAAGAGCAAGGGAAAAAAAATCAAATACATGGAAATCGAACAATACCCTGCTTTAGAGCTACTGGGTAATAGATCAAATAAAAATAACATTTAAAAATTCCTCGTGTCAAATGAGAATGAAAACACAACTTACCAAAACCTTTGAGACCCAGCAAAAGCATGAACAGATCCAAATAGAAGAAAGAACCAAAATTAACACCTGAACCAAATATCTTCAACAATTAGAAAATGAGCAGCAAAAGAAACCTACAGCCATCAGAAGACAAGAAATAATAGAGGTTAGAGCAGAAATACATGAAACAGAAAACAGAAAATCAATAGAAAGAATCAGCGAAACAAGAAGTTCATTCTTTGAAACAATTGCTAAAATCGACAAACCATTGGTAAATCTAACAAAAGAGAAGACACACATGACATGAATAAGAAATGATATGGATGACATCATGACAGAACCAGCGTAAATAAAAAGGGTAATAGAATGCTATGAAGAATTGTACTCCAACAAATTTGAAAACCTAGAAATGTATAGATTTTTAGAAACATGCAACTTGCCTACCTAAACTAACACAGGCTGAAGTAGAAAATGTGAAGAAACTGATGATGTCATTAACAAACTCCCAACTTAAAAAAATTCCAGGACGAAACCTTCAGAGCAGAGCTGACACTAATTCTACTGAAATGATTCCATAATACAGTAAAAGATGGGAAACTCTCAAATTCAGAAACAAAGTCTAGTTTGCTTATGCTCGAATTTAGATACCAACATCAAGCAAAGACATCCCTAAGAAAAAGAATGACCAGTATTCCTCATGAACACAGATGCAGGGCTTCTCAACAGGATCCTGGAGCATGGAATCCAAAAACATATCAAGGACCAAGTGGAATTCATGTTTGATGTGAGGGATGGTCACTGTGGGAGACACAATCATCGTGGTCCACTACATGGGATGTAACTGGGGAAGGGAATCACATGATTGTGTCAATTGATGCAGAAAGGACATTGGATGGGGTCCAGTGTTCATTCCTAATGGAAACACTCAACAAAATCGGAATAGAATGGGAATTTCTCAACATGGTCTGGGGCATGTGTACAGTACCAACAGCCAATATCATCACTCTTATGGTGAGAAACTAAAAGCATTCCCCTTGCAAACAGGAACCAGACAAGGATGCCCTTTGTCACCACTCCTATTCAATATTGTGCTGGATATCGTGGCCAGAGCTATGAGGCAGGAGATTATGAGGCATCCAGATTATCAAACAAAAACAAAATGCTCTCCATTTGCAGATGATAATGATCACATTGGAACTCACCGATAGATTCGGCAAAGTGACAGGGTACAAGATCAACATACAAAAATCAATTGGATCAACCATCGTATGTTTTATTGCCTGTTAACATTCTCAGAAGCGGTGCCTGGCCCTTAAACGTGCCACGTGTCTTTGCTCTTAGGTCAAGAATCACTGCACTAATAGGAATTGTTACCTTTTTTGCCCTGCCCACCATGTAAATCAACTGTCTAGGGATATTAGTCTCGCTCA
>NW_006408963.1:926968-934126 GCF_000296735.1 Chrysochloris asiatica
CAAAAAGGCAAAGTTTTTCCTCCCCCCCAAAAGCTAAAGAGGATAGAGAGAAACTCTGTTAACTGATGGTATGTGGAGGGAATTATAATCAATGTAATGAAACAAGGTATATGAATGTTTGAATGTGAAACCGATGATGTGCCCTGAAAACTTTCACTCAATCCACAATAAAAACCTTAAAAAAAAAAAAAAATCAATTGGATTCCTTTACACTAATAAAGAGTGCTCTGAAAAGGAAATCAGAAAAACAATACAATTTACAACAGCCCCACAAAAGATTAAATACTTGGGAATAAATCTAACCACCGAAACAAAAGAAGCAAAAGAAAATTACAAAACACTACCACAAGAAACCAAAAAAGACCTGCAGAAATGGAAGCATATATACTGTGAAATTGTCAACACTACATTCGATAGATATAATGCTATCCCAATCCAGATTCCAACAACATTCTTCAAAGAGATGCAAAAATGAATCACTAATTTTGTATGGAAACGAAAGAGACCCCAGATAAGCAAAGCATTATTAAAAAAGAAGTGCACAGCCACAAAAGTCAAAACAGATCAATGGAACAGAATTGAGAACCCCAAAGTAAATCTGTCCACCTATGATCAGTTGATCTTTGACAAAGGGCCAAAATGCATTAAATGAAGAAGAAAAATTGGAAAGCCATTTGTAGAAAATGAAACAAGACCCATAACTCACACTATATACAGAATTGAACTTAACGTGAATTAAAGACCTAAATGTAAAACCTAGAATTGTACAGATCATCAATGAAAAAATAGGAATAAAACTAGGTTAACTGTTAACATGGCATAAATACACAATCAAACGTAGCTGAAAACACACAAACAAGACAAAATACATGACTGAGATTCCCATAAAAAGTAGACATTTATTTGCATAAAAGGAGCAGCTGCTGAGCATTATTCCATTAGAACTCCAGACAAAGGACTGCTCTCCAATATTTATAGACCGCTTCAAAGCCTCAACAAGAAGACAAATAATCCAATTTAAAATGTGCAGAGGACATGAACAGACACTTCACCAAAAAACATTCAGGAGGCCAACAAACATATGAAGAAATGCTCATGATCATTAGCCATTGTTGTGAAGTGCCGTCGAGTTGGTTCCAACCCATACCCAAGCCTGGATAGGGTTTCTGAGGAGCAGCTGGTGTACTTGAATTGGCTGACCTTGCGGTTCAAACCGACTTTGCAGTTCAGTGCATTAACCCACAGTGCCACCAGGACTGTAAAATGGTGCAAACCCTGGAAATAGAAATACCGTATGACCCAGCAATCCCTCTCCTTGGTGGTGGTTACGTGCGTGGAGTTGGTTCCGACTCATAGCGACCCTGTAAAGGGTTTCAGAGCCTGTAAGTCTTTATGGGAGCCCCAAAACTCATCTTTCTCTCGAGGAACCACTGTTAGTTTCAAGCTGTTGACCTTGAGGTTGGCAGCCTGACTCGTAACTTGATATATATATTCTCAAGAAAGAAATGCTAGATATATACATGCCTAGATATATATACATCCATGTTCATGATAGCCCTATTCATAATAGCAAAAAGATGGAGACGGTCTAAATGACCATCAGCAGCGGAATGGTTAAACAAATTTATACACACAACAATGGAATATTATGTACCGCTGAAGAATGATGATGAATCTGTGAAACACCTCACAACATGAATGAAGCTGGAGGGCATAGTGCTGAGTGAAATCAGTCAATCACAAAAGGACAAATAAAGCACGAGACCACTGTAAGAAAGCCTTTTCTTGCTAAATGAAGCATTCTGTGATGGTTGAGGGGCGGGGTTGCGGTTGTAAAGGAACTGAGTGACCTGATGGTCTGTGGAGCGGATTGCAATCATTGTAATGACACGAATTCGTCAGCATCAGCCTAGAGCCGGTCCTAGCGAGTGGATGTCAGAGCAATTCTAACACCAGCCATTCCTCCCAGGACACTCTGCCTCTCTGCTGGATTCAATCATTTATTGCAACGGTCACACAAAACTCAGGGGTAATACAAAACTCAGGGGTAATACTCGGGATCGTGGGGTTCATTAGGAAAGTAGCAGGTTACGAGTCAGGATCAGATGATCAGATAGCATCTTGTCAGCGGTGCCAGCAGGCAGGCCTCTCCCTGGTCCTCAGGTCTCTGGGGTCCTCGGGTCTCCTGGGCCGGCCAGCTTCTGCTCGCCTTGAATTAGTGTTATAAAGCTCTTTGGCTTAGCTCTGCAACAAGCGTGTCCAGGCATCCCACTTCCTCAGCCAGTTTCCTGCTCGACTCTCTCTCTCTCTGTGGACCAGGAAGCCAACTATCCCCCTCTTGGTCTCATGAGTCTGTTGGCCACCATTTTCTCTTGTTGCTTCTATCTGTTTCTTGCCATCACCAGTGTTACAGCTCTGTATGTCTTGGGTCTAGGAGATTCCTCCTACTTCTGAAACTCCAGTTCCAAAGGATGCCTTTCACTCCCGCCTTCTCTTTGGTGGTAGAGTCAAATACTTGCTTTCTACCTCTAGAATTCACTCTTTTAAGCCTCGTTGTTGTTAAGTGCTGTTGAGTCGGTTCTGCCTAGCAGATGGCGACACTAACCAATCCCCTTTGTTAGAATTTCACACACCTTATTTGCATGGCCCAATCCCCATGCCACTGCGAAGACTTGATTTTCCACAGCACTGAATTGTGCTCATGAGGAACCTGTACATAGACCAAGAAGCAGTTGTGCAAAAAGAACAAAGGAACGCTGAATGATTTAAAATCAGGAAAGGTGTTCCCCAGGGCTGTATTCTTTCACCATACTTATCCAACCTGTATGCTGAGCACATAATCCAAGAAGCTGGGTCCTATGAAGAAGAATGTGGCATCAGAATTGGAGGAAGACTCATTAACAACCTGAGGTATGCAGATGATACAGCCTTGCTGGCTGAAAGCCAAGAGGACTTCAAATACTTACTGATGAAGATCAAAGACCACAGCCTTCAGTATGGGTTGCACATCAGTGTAAAGGAAAAAAAAAAAAATCCTCACCACTGGACCAATAAATAACATCCATATATAAATGGAGAAAAGATTAAAGTTGTCAAAGGCTTCATTATGCTTGGAAGCACTATCACCACTCATGGAAGCATCACTTAAGAAATCAGACAATGTATTGCATTAGGCAAATCTGCGGCACAAGACCTCTTTAAAGTGTTGAAGAGCAAGGATGTCAGCTTGAGGACTAAGGTGCTCCTGACCCAAGCCATGGTGTTTTCTTTTCTTTTCTCTCTCTGTTTTTCAATGGGAGAACATTAGTTTTACATTCATCCTATCACATATCGTTTCATTGCTATGGTTACAATCCCCTCTGTGCATCATCAACCAACCAGAAGGTATACCCTGCCAGCCTGACCCCGGGTCATCAGCACATAGCCCCTCTCCCTCTCTGGGTCTAGAGTCCCCAGATGCTCCATTGAAACCATTCTTGCAACCACTGTGCCAATGGATTTTGTGGAGAGTGTTCCTCTTTTTTGGTGGCCCGCTACTTGACCAAGCATGATGTCCGAAGTCCATATGGACAAACGGATATACTGATCCTACTTACCATCAGACACAAAACTCAATTTGACATGCATCATACACCTAGACATGAAGGGCAAAGGAAGGAAGTGTTGGGAGCAAGTTAAAGGAGAATATCTTCATGACATTGGTGTAGGCAAAAATGTCTTAAAATAGAACACAGAAAGATCCCTCAAAAATGGTTCTTCACTAAAAGAACAACTAATCAAAAGATGGCGAGAGAATGACAAGGCAACGTATTTGTTGTTAAGTGCCGTCGAGTCAGTTCTGACCCACAGCCACCCTGTATAGGGTTTCCAAGGAACGGCTGGTAAGCTTGAACTGCTGACCTTGTGGTTCAAATTGACTTTGCAATCCAGCGTTTTAGCCCACAGTGCCACCCCCAGTGAGCCGGTGACCAACAATGGTAGTCACGGCTGCTGTTGCTGAGTTGGCAAGGCCTAATAAACTGTAAGTGACATGTGCGTTTTGTTCATTTTTTAGAACTGCACTCCGATTTGTTAAGTGGTACCCTACAGAAAAGCAATTAGGTTGGTTTCTGCTTTTGTAGTCACCATTTATGGCACCCAGGGACCAGGGTCCTGCGACACCCTGACATTCTCTCCTTCTTTCTTGGTAACTTCTTCAGGAATTCTTCTGCACCCATCTTCCCTCATGTCTGTTTGTGTCTATTATGCTTCGTAACTCAGAAGTGATTAGGTTTCGGACCCACTCTCTTCTGGTAAGACCATATTTACATGACAAAAGAAAACATACATCCAGATGGGCTACACTTAGAGGCACAGGAATTAGCATTTCACTACACATTTGTTGGGGGACACAATTCAATCTATGACACTGCTAAACCAGCTCCCACAATGGCCTACAGCCCAGCCCCTAGATGGACAGCCACTGTTTTGTATCATTTATAGTCATTTTTCTTCTCTGAGGACCCTTAACTGAGACAGTCCCCAAAAGAAATCGACATACCAAAACACGGACAGAAATGTTCAGTGCAACTTCACTTATGCTAGTTGCAAACTGAAAACCATTCCAATGCCCATCACAGCAGTGGGAAAGCAGTGAACGATTACCACTTGCATCAGCATGGCTACATCCGAAAGCCAGGACTTGTAGCCACGTCTGTGACGTTCAAGATCATGGAACACTGCTTATCTCCTGGCAAGCGGAGTTACTGCTTGGGAAGGGGCACAAGGGAACTTTCCGGTAAGCTTTGAAACATGACCACCAGCTCTTTGGCATACCTCCCATCAAAAGGTGGAGTATAATTCCTTTCCTTTGAATATGGGCAGGATTTAGTGACTTGTTACCGACGAGCTTGCGCTGTGGAGGATAGGGAGTGAGTGACTCTCCGAACCCAGCCAGGGAGCCGACAGCTGGCCTCAGCCAGTAGACCTGAGAGTCAGCCAAGGAGCCGATTCTGGAGCAGCACACGTGTCGTCACTGCTTGAAGTCTCTGGATTGAGCTGTGCATGTCTGATTCGTGTCCTTTGCTACGTTATACCTCACTAGCAAAGCCTAACTTCTGAGTGCCTGTTTGGGCAGCTAGGTAGGATGGTGGTAGCAGTGCCATGTATGGAGATGGGATGCTTGGTGGGAGGTGGGGGGGGAGCGACAGACAGGTTTGGGGCTTGGTGCGAGCTATCAAAGAAGACGTGCTAGGCGGGCAGTTAGTTGGAAACCCGGGTCCAACGCTCATAGATGGAATTTGGGAACCCCTGACATAGGTGAAGAACCCCCACTATGTACTGGAGAAAGAGCAGAGGGGACAATGCAGGAGGGGAAACACTGTTGTTGGTGTTGTTTTGAATTGACTCAGTGCAATGTTGTTTAGTTTCCGAGGAGTGGCTGCTGACCTTGTGATGAGCAGTCCAGTGCTGATAAACACTCGGTTATTTAAAGAAAATGCTTGCATGCTGCTGAAAGTCCAGTAAGATGAGGTGCAACATGTGACCATTTTCATTTGGCAAAATCAGAGCCCTCAATGTTCCCAGCAACAGTGCTTTTGTGAGGTGGAAGGGGAGGAGCCAGGTTAGAAGGGGCTGAAGATGGAGATGGAAGAAGTGAGAAAATGCATGGTTCTTCTGACAAATTTGGCTACAAAGAGGAACAGAGGAAGGAGTTTTTCTTTCTCTGTTTTTTTAAAGACTGGAAGGTGCCAGGTATGTGTGACACACAAGTTAACAGATGTAGATCCAAGAGAGAGGAAACTGATCATGTAGGAGACACCATGGCTTCTTCACCTTAGGAGTCAAGAATTCCTCTGGAAAGTAAGAGGAAGAACTTGTAATTCTGGTCAAGCTGGAAAAGCACAAAGAAATGACACCAGGGCTTCTCATCAGAAAACTGTTGAAAACAAATGACCCGCACCTCCAGAAACACTGAAGAATGTTCTTCAGGCCACAGGAAAACCATTCTAGGCGGAAACTCAGATCAGCATTTTTTAAAAGTGAAGAATGTTGGAAATGATAAACATGAATTCTTAATTAAAACATGGTTGAACAGGGTGTTATGGGGCTTATCACATGTGTAGAAGTTACATGTGTAACAATAATAGGACACAGGGTGGGGGAACGGAGCTGCACTGGTTTCAAGATCAAAACTTTCATATCAAGTAGCACATTAGCATTTGACAGGAAACTGACACACTAAAGATGCACATTGTAAACCCTAAAGTTACTACACCAACAGTGAAGATAAAAGAGTACCGGAAGTACCAAGTTATTCCACAAGAAGTCAGGAAGAGACAAGGGAACAGAGAACAGAAGGAATAGAAAACAAATAACACAGATAGACTTAAAACTCCATCCCCAAATGCAAACAGATGACACAGATGGATTACAAGGGACGGATTGTCACACTGGTTCAAAAAGTCTGACCAAACCATGCAGTCTCTGCGGGTTGAGGTTGTATGCCCACTTGGCTGGACCAGGATTCTAGTGCTTTGGCAGGTATGTACTAATGAACAAGCCACCAGTTGAATGGGAGTCTCCTCAAGGGTATATAGTCTGCCTTCAATCTACGGGCCCTCTGGCAAAGCTCTCGGGCTTTTGGTGGCATCTGGATCCTGCATCTGGCTTGTCATCATCGGATCTCCGGTTCTTAGGGCTTGAGCTAGAGGCCTGTGTATTGCCTCTGCAGCGGCATCCTGTTGTTAAGTCCCTGTCAGTCTTGGAGTCCTCAGCCCCTGCAGCAACATATTAGTAGCCTCCAAACTGATGCCTGACTCACCCACTTGGGATTTGCCAGCCTCTATAACCACATGACTATTCTGGAACACTGAATTGTGATCACGAGGAACCTGTACATAGACCAACACGCGGTCATTTGGACACAATAAGGGGATACTAAATGGTTTAAATTAGGAAAGGTGTGTGCCAGGGTTGTATTATTTCACCATACTTATTCATACTTATTTCTCAAGCTGGGGGAACTGAAGAAAAAATTCAAGCCTCGACTTTCGCTATTGAAAGATTCTCTGGGCAAATTGTTGAATGATGCAGAATGCATCAAGAAAAGATGGAAGGAATACACAGAGTCAGTGTACCAAAAGGAAATGGTTAATGTTCAACCATTTCAAGAGGTAC